>NC_061838.1:24430471-24432971 GCF_019202785.1 Penaeus chinensis | reverse complement strand
AGGTGATACTCTTCATGTATGTATGTACTCTTGTATTCATACACTACCTTTAAAAGATGTTAAGAAATCTTGAGGTGACTGAAAAGTATTCCTTACATCTTCATAAAAAAAATAACAATGACATCCAGGATACATGAAATTATAACTTTCTTCCACAATAAAATACTGCAGCATTTTCTAATACAACTACAGATCTGAAGACTGTTTCAGCAACTCACAAACAAAATATGATATTAAGGAATTAGTTACCTTTCTCTCTTGGGTTAGTCTTCCTGAACTTCAGAGGTGCAGGCCGTATCTGTGGTTGGTCACTCTTTTCTCGCCTTACTGTCCCTGACCTGCCTGCCTGGTTGCTTGAACTCAGACTACTTGTTGTGGTTGCCAAATTATTGTCATCCAAGATACAAATATCCACATTGCTGCTTGGTCCTGCTTGCATGTCTTTGTCCACCTGACTTCCTAGTTCATCATTTCTTGATGAACTGACAAAATTCAGGGGTTTCAATCTCTTGTTGCTCGAGTTAAGAGGTGTGAGCTTTGCCTTTCCTCTTTCACGAGACCTCATGGGGGTTTTAACTTCTGACATCAGCTGTATCCCACTAGTTGATGGTTCATCTGAATAAGGTACCTGTTCCCTGATCTCACTCTGTGCTTGTGCTTGCACAGTGGTAGAGGATGCACTATCACAGTCTCTATTGACCCCAGCATCTTCAGGAGTACATAACAAGAATGTTTTCCTTGAAGGTCGTTTCAGGTTTCCAACCTCAGAGCTACCTTTTGAACCTTTTGGTGTTTTATGTAAACCACTTGGCTGCTCAGTCTCTTGTCTCTGTCCCTCTGAAGGTGCTGGTTTCTCCATTACAGTACATTCCTCATCTGATGCTTGACTGACAATACACATATTCTCTTCCTCACTTTCACATTCATTATTCCTGATTTCTACAGACTTAGAAGATGAAACTTCTTGAGATGCTTTGCTTGATTTATTTTGATGAGAAAACCTTTCATCTGAATTTTGTGTCTTCTTCACAGAAAATAGAGAATCATTTTCAAACTCTACCTCTGAGTCGCATGCTAACTTCTCGGAATTCTCACTTTCCTTGTTCTCAAGAAGAGTGGCAAGCTTTGCTCTTTTCTGACTTAGGCCCATGTGTAAGCTTCTTCTCTTGAGTATTCTTTTGTTTTGTGGAACCGAGTTCTGTTCTTCCAGGTGGCACAAATCTGGCAACGAATCGTCTGAGTACTGCGGTTCCTCTTCTTGAATTTCCATTGTTCTCGTGATATATCGCGTTGTCCTGTGTGGCATTTCCCGTTCACTGCTTCCTGCTGCTGGTCCCCCAGCTTTCCTCCTGTTGTGTGCACCTGGGCGATCAAGGGAGTCCTTTACTCTTTTATCGACAACCACAGGTGGCATCCATTTCAGCCGGTAACTAAGACTTGACTGATTTTGTTCCAGTCTCTCCATATCTTGACTAATCATGCCAAGAATCCGTTTGAAGCAGTCATCTAAGGTTTCTTCACTAGATTTGAAATAAATTACTTTACGATCTTCCACTGTCATTTTCCGCCTCCTCTTTAGTGGAATATCAGAATTATCTTGAGGACAAAAAACATTCACATTTCTCTTCCTGTCATTTTGGTAATTGAAACTGTGATCTTCATCATCACTATCAGATATTTCCATATTGTGATTACCAGCACCATCTGCTGCCTTCTTGTGGTTATGCCTTGGTGACTGGCTGTCTATGGAACAATCAACCTCAGCGTTCTTCCCATGGTCTGTTTTATCACTGACATCACTTGCTTGTCTTTCCTGAGGTGGAGGTTTGCTCTTTCCAGCTTCTTGAGTTTTCTGAGACTCGCAACCATCAGGAGTTGAACACAACTTTTCAATCTGATTCGCGTTGGTGCTTTGAGAGACACTTGGTGATGGCAGCACAAAGTCATCATCACTGTCCCCTAACATCACAGCATCTATTTGACGAATGGGCTCAGCTTCAATAGAATTTGATATCTCTGCATCTTGTAAAGTCTGACTATTCTGTTTGGCACTTGATGATGGTGCACTTCCGCTTGCCACTGTCCTCTGTCCAATGACAGGTGAAAGCAGCTGTATGCCATCCTCATCCTCAGAGATGTGTCTCTGCTTTCTTGCACTATCTTCACTACTGGAGAACAATGGCTGAGAGTAACTACTGACTCTTGACTCAGATTTATCACTTTCTGATGGCACTTCTTCCACACTGTACCTTCTTAGAGAAGACCTCTGAGCTTCTAAAGGCTCTGAGTTACTTTCCTCTACAATGAATGTTCTCCTTTCCACAGTCCTGACAACAGTTAGCTTCTGCTGCACTGGTCTCCTCCCTGGGCTGCTCAGTGAAGCTTTAGAGTCCACTTTTAGATGAGATTCAGTGACAATGCATTCCTGATGTTTCCTCCTATTTGCAAACTGGTCAGAGCTCTGAGAATCACAAAATAAGTCCTCATCGGAATTTTGTGA
>NC_061838.1:24402971-24410471 GCF_019202785.1 Penaeus chinensis | reverse complement strand
GTCGCCTGCGAGCGACAGACAGACAGCCTACGGCACGCTGACCGGACCAGACCTCTGTCCGTCAGTTGTACGATACTCTCTCTCAAGAATAAACTACAACAAGTTACCGAGAAGTCTGTTACACCTATCCACTACCCAAGATTTCCACATCGTGACAGACACGACTTGTCTGCACTCTACCGCTAATCGGCCTCCTACAGTGGTAGCAGCGACGGGATTCGTCCCACAACAGACTCCTGCCTCCGAAGTAACAAGCCTGTAGACGCAGAACAAATACCACGCACAAGAGAGAGTACAAGAAACAAGCGAATGCAAGCCCATACGTGTGTTTACACCTGACACACCGCTTGACGAGTCGCTGACAACATCCTGTCTCCAGCACTCACCAAGTACGCAAATATTCACGCGTGCCACCGTTACACAACGTTAATTGGCGCACTTCGCCCTACGAGGGAATTACTGGCCCAGCCGTGTCCAACTGTGAGCCGAAGTCTGGGAATCCAGTGAAGTGGCACTGACGTAGGACCTTTCCCGGCGCCGGACCACCTCCTCGCTCTGCCCACCTCCTCGCGTAGCCCACATCCCGCGCTGGCGATCCACCACCTCCCCGCGCTGACGATCCACATCAGCCCGTGACAACCCCACCAACTATATATCACAAGGTTAGTCAGAGTATTGTGTTAAGGCGCAATTTTTTTTTAGTTAGGATATCTAGGTGATATAAATTATTTCTTTGATTATTTCCATTCCGTATTGTCCGATTTACTCCCGTACTGTGCATATGATTCAGTCTCCCAACTTAACAGAAAACGGCGCATCACCCTCTCGTGCTCACTTGCCTCTCGCCACTCACCACTTTCATTCATTCTGTGACTTCCATTCGTGATTTTTCCCTCTTTTCCTAACACGCCATAACTAATTTCTCTTAAATTACACTCTACAATCTCAACTGATGCCACTTTCACAGAAAACACAGGAGGATACGAAAATGTGCAAGCAAACGCACGAACCCACGAGTGACCCCACATTTTCCTCACACACCTCCCCTCCCATGTTGTTCCCTCTCCCTGTTTCCCTCCCCCTCGCTTTGTCTGACGTTTCCTGCGCACACATTGAACAAGTTACTAGTACCTTATTACATACATGCTCTCGAATGGACACTGTACTCACTTCTTCGCTTGATGACATTGAACATTGGACCTGCCATAATAACCGTGACCTGAATTTCCTACTGTCTCCTTCAGAGGCATATTTGCCTCTGAAGTACTACTCAGGGTTAAGGGATACTGTAATCCTCTCAGGCATCGCATGTCTTTGTATATTGCGTCTTTTCGCCGTTGTCGGCGTCGCTATCGTTAAGGAAGACCTCCTCGTATTTTTTTTCGTCCGATGCAAATTCTCACAGGACAAGATTGCCGTGCGTAGTGTATTTGTATATAATCTCAGTCTTCCAGGTAAAGCGAGATGTCCTTCTTTTCGTCATTCCGTTGCGCTTTCGCTGTTATACGTGCCCGGTAGCCCTGTCATATTTCATGAATTTTACGTACTCGCTGCCGAGCCAGCCACGCCGACTACCAATGTTACTCCTCAGAGTCTACGCGTGCCCGCTGCCGAGACAGCCACGCTGATAATTGCTATAAAGATAATAAGACGACAGATAATCTTCTGCAGTTTATGAAAGCCACCAAGGAATTCAGAGATTTAAAAACTCAGATTCGTAGTAAATACTGAGAACAATTTCTGCAAAGTATCAATAGTCAAACTTCTATAGCTGACGTATGGAGAAAAAATAATAGACTGACAGGTAAAGCCCTCACAACACCGCAGTTCCACAGTCCACAGGAACAGGCTAATATGCTGCTAGAGCAGTGGGCAGGAAATTCTCAAGTACACTCACTTCCACAATCAGCTCAACAAGTCGAAAATAGATAGAAATTTCAATATAGCAATAGCATGTGCTGCTATTGACCCCTCCGACTTTGTCGAAATAACCGAGTGGGAACTGAGCAATGCCCTTCTGAAAGGTAAGGCAACCGCCCCTGGCGAGGACGGCATTACTTACAGCGTCCTTCGTCACATTGCTCAGGTACCAGGCAACCCACTTTTACATCTGTATAGACTCAGCCTATCACAAGGAATCCTCCCAAGCTCCTGGACTAAAAGCTTAATCATTCCTATACCCAAACCCAATACTGATAAATACAGACCCATTTCCTTGACCTCCTGTCTGTGCAAAGTACTTGAGAGAATAATTCTGAACAGGCTCATGTATCGCATAAATGCTAAGTTATCCCCCAGACTGTATGGATTTCTCCCAGGGCGTAGCAGTCAGCACTGTTTTGCAGAGTACTTAACAAACTCAAACCCAGGCATGCAAACCGTATTTCTTGATCTTAAATCTGCTTTTGATATTGCAAACAGGGAAATTATCCTTGAGCAACTAGCTAGCTTTGGTATTCAGGGAAAACTGTTAGCATGGATTCAAATGTATCTGTCGAATCGATCGGCTCAGGTTCTCTTCAGGGGCATTAAAAGTACTCATATAAAAGTATTTGAACTCGGCACACCTCAGGGAGGCGTACTTAGTCCCATGCTATTTAATATCCTAATGCATAGATTACTGGGCGATATACCACTTGCAGGCAATGACTCCATTATTTGCTATGCTGATGACATTTGTATTAAATCCTCATCCGAGGAGAGAATGCAAGAGATTCTAGATATACTTTCTGCAAGGGCTACTGAGTGTGGCTTGATAATTTCATCTGAAAAAACAAAGGCACTTAAACCACAGACAATCCCTCTGCCAAGGTTTCATATAGATGACGTTGAGCTAGATCTCTGCCATCAATACAAATACCTTGGGGTGATTGTTAATGATTCAGAGTTCATTAGAAACCTGAAGAAAAGGCTGTGGGAGCGACTGAAGCCACTTAAGACACTTGTCGGCAAAGACCTTGGTATTAATGTCAATATTGCGAGAATCTTTTACTTGTCATACATAAGGGCGGTCATAGATTACCATGCGTTGCACCTAGTATTGTTCAAGGAATCAGAGTTGACTAGTCTAGAAAGTGTCCAAAATGCCCCTAGAACAACAAGGATTGTGAATATGAGAACAGAACTTAATTTGCCTTCTGTTTATGAAAGAATATTATACATAAATACCACATTTAGTGTCAAATCAATTAGAGAACCCCTCCATTGTACAGAGTTCCAAAGACAACTAAAACACAGAATAGAAGAGCTAACTTTGAATAACAACACCGATTCATACTCAAATCCTTGGTTACAAGTGACGTGTAAACACTTAGCTCAGTTGAACATTCCCATAACTAAGACCCTACATGGACGTTCTGTACCACCGTGGAAAATGTCGGACCTAAGTGTATATTATACGACTGCCCCCAAAAAAGACAGTGCCCCCCCCTGCTATACTTAAACAGTATGCACTTGCAAGTATAAATGAGCATCTAGACACTCTTTCCAATGTATATGAATGCTACACTGACGGATCCTTGCAGTCTGGGTGCAGAGCAGGATGCGCTTTTGTTGTATATAAAAACAATATTTTGCAGAACCAGGATTGTAGGAGGGTTCATGACTGGGCTAGCACTATGCAAACCGAGTTGGCAGGAATACTCATGGCCACCGAATTTCTATTGAATCAAGGCTCAGGGGTCATTTTCTGCGATTCACAGAGTGCTCTCCAGGCTCTGAACACTCTAGACAAAGGTGCGGGAAATATTGCAAATGACATCAGGATAAACGTGTATCGTGCAAAAGAACGAGGCCATAATATACGTTTTGTGTGGATTCCATCGCATGTTGGAATCCCTAGGCATGATCATGCTGATCGCCTAGCAAAGTCAGCATGTGGCAAACAAAGTGTGGACATTGATCTTGGGATACCTCTTTCTAGGATTTTCTACATCATTAAAGCCTCCTTCAGAGAGGACTTGACTGAGTTGATTAATTCTCAGCGCCCTGAAAGCTGTAGCATAAAGCACTATGACCGGTTTAGGCAAGATTCCTTCATCTATGGTTTATATAAAACAAGAACAAGACAGTGTGATGTTGTGACTGCAAGAATCAGGCTTGGGTATAGATTGTATTGGCAGGTCAGTACAGTTTGTAATGTCGAAGAAACTAAGTGTAAACTGTGTAATGAAGAATATAAGCGAACACTTGTACATTATATCTCAGAGTGCCATGTGATACAGCCTTTCAGGCCACCTAGCATGAGGTACGGAGAACTATGTAACTACTTCATATCATCTGATGCCCTAGAAGATATACTTATGTTGTATCCTAAATTTGGAATGTAGTATCACATAACCGAATATAAAATGTATTAATGCTTTCCCACGCCCAAGCTATATGCCGGCGTGGCAGATGAGTGGATAAAGGACTGTGCAATTGTTCATTTCCTTAAACTGATAAAAGTACTCATAGCAATGTTATAGGCTAAAATTCAAATGTAACACTATGTAATGTTATGACCATGCATTAAATGTACCACAGCTTGCCCACGCCTGTGCAGTTAGCCAGGGTGGTAAATAAAGGACTAAACTAAAACTGCGTCACGGCCCGCGGCTCAGGTTGCCGCCCCGTTTGACCCTGCTGCTGTCCCTGTTAATCCTGAGTGCGGACTTGCCTCACTAACCTCTCGCTCGGCCGCGACTCGCAAATATTCCGATATGGGTATTTCTGTTAAGCCTGAGGACGGTTTTCCCTCAGCACTCGCTCGCGAACACGAGGCACGTGACGCCTCCACCCCAGTGGTTGTTTCAAAGCCTGAGGACGGTTTTCCCTCAGCGCTCGCTCGCGAACTTGAGGCACGTGACGCCTCCACCCCAATGGTTGTTTCAAAGCCTGAGGACGGTTTTCCCTCAGCGCTCGCTCGCATTCCCGAGGCTCGTGACGCCTCCACTACAGTAGTTGTCCCACAACCTGAGGACGGATTTCCCTCGGCGGTCACTCGCATGCGCGAGGCCCGTGATGCCCCACTCCTGTAGTTGTTTCGAAGCCTGAGGATGATATTCCCCCAGCACGTGCTCGCAGCTGATGACATACACCTACATTTGTGCATGAACCACAGCGTTAGATATTTTAATCAGTATAATCCTTGAGACCTTTTTTTTTCTCCTCCCTCCGTGGACTGCATGGTGATGTGAGACCCATTTCACACATGGCTCATTTCAGTACACACCTAAGCCTATCCCCAAGGAGGTTCTCTAATGGCCCTCAAGTGCCGCACATAACCCTATAGCTAAAGAACCCCCTTGGGACCTCTCGCAGCAGACCCCTTCCCTTGTTCTACTATTGCCATACACATAATACTATTTACTTATAAATATATATCTAATACAGTAACACTAATCTCTACATAACCAAACCTTTGCTCAACACGACAGCGGATGCGACATTCACGGGCCTTGGACTCGTGACGTCGCCCCGTTTACACGATCACTTCCTTTCCTCACCACCTCCTACTACATCGCAATCCTTGTGAATTCCTAGTTCAATCCGTATAAAGGAAGGTCGCCTGCGAGCGACAGACAGACAGCCTACGGCACGCTGACCGGACCAGACCTCTGTCCGTCAGTTGTACGATATTCTCTCTCAAGAATAAACTACAACAAGTTACCGAGAAGTCTGTTACACCTATCCACTACCCAAGATTTCCACATCGTGACAGACACGACTTGTCTGCACTCTACCGCTAATCGGCCTCCTACAGTGTGTTTGTTTGTGTGTGTGTGTGTGTGTGTGTGTGTGTGTGTGTGTGTGTGTGTGTGTGTGTGTGTGTGTGTTTGTGTGTGTGTGTGTGTGTGTGTTTGTTTGTTTGTTTGTGTGTGCGTGTGTGCGATTTTGTGTGTGCGTGTAGGAGGTTGTTGATTTCTTAATGCAATGACTGATTGGACAATGGTTTACGGCTTGACTCTCTACCGACGAAGGTGCAACACAAGAAACTGAAGATGACGCGATGACCTAGGAGCAAGCCCGGGCCAGCGGAAGGCCGGACGTGGTAGTGTTTTGGACGGACCGGTGACGGAGAGCGAATTGTGTTTGCGTGAGCTTACGATTGCTGTACACTGCAAAAGTAATAAATGTAATAAAAATACTAATGAAAAGAAAAAGAAAAGAAATGTAAGGTAAACCGTGACGATAGCAAAATTACTGACAATTATAGTAATGACTAAAAATAATGATAATGTCATTATTACTACTGCCAGTGACCATAAACTCTTTCCTATTTTGGTGAGGATTAGATTCATATACAGAGATACAGGCATACATATACATAGTCTTGCACGCGCAGACACATTGCAAAGGGGTTCCCCATCAGCTTTACATTAATATCACAATAACACTTGAGTGGCAGTTCAATTTACTTAAGAATAGAACAAAAAAATATTTCATTTTAACACAAGCATGTTTCCGCAAGTAATGTGACACTGTGCAAACTGTCAACAGGTAAAAATCGATATAGAGTTCTCCTCGCGAAGGCATTGAAAAGCTGAACACATTATAAAGCCAGACACTGAGGCGTTTGGACGCAGCGGCGACCGAAAGAAAGGTGATCTGCATTCATTTTATTTGTTGTTATTTCAACTTGGGTTTTGGTAAGATTTGTGTGTGTGTGTGTGTGTGATTTTTTTTTTTTTTTTTTTTTGTAATTTTGTATTTTCGTATTCTGTTCATTTATTCTTTTATCGTAATTCAATCTTTCGCAATATCTGGAATTTATTATTGTTGTTAACACTGTTATGGTGATTATGAAATTGGGAATAATTATGATGATAGTAATAATAGTAATGATAATGATAACTAATAATAATGATGATATTAATAATCATTATGATAACTAATAATAATGATCGTAATAATGATAATAATCTATTAATAACGGTAACGACAGTAAATTAGTAAAAAGTGATATCATGAAGAAAAAGTGATAAATTTAATAAAAATAATAATGAAAAAAGAGGAAAAGAAAGCTGATAAAAGGTAAATAATGATGATGATCGCAAAACCACTGAGTAATGACTAAAGATAGTGGTAATGGTATCATTAATACTACCATTATTACTACTATGTGTCATCAATATTATAACTGTTATTTCATGAGCATTATCAACATTGTCATTATCATTATTATTATTATTATCATTATCATTATTGTCATCATTATCATCATTATAATTGTTATTGCTATAATAATGATGATGATAATAATAGTAATAATAATTATAATCATAATAATAATTATTATCATACTAGTAGTAGTAGCAGTATCGTTGCTATTATTACTATTATTATCATCATCATTATTATTGTTATTATTATTATTATTACTATTTTCATTATACTAATTATTATGGTTCTTATTACTAGTACAAATACTATTATTATCACTATCGTTATTATCATTCTTATCTTTATTATATCTACAACCTTTATTATTATCAATATCATTGTTGTAAATTGTTATGT
>NC_061838.1:24370471-24372971 GCF_019202785.1 Penaeus chinensis | reverse complement strand
CTCTCAGGCCCTTTTAGCAGACTACACAGTCACACCGGGCCAAGCCATGCGCACTCCTCGCACTCCAGCAGACATGGACAGAGTCATGCAAGGAGCACATGATATCATGGCATTAACGCATGTGGATACACCTTTAAAGGGAGGTATGAACACTCCTCTCAGCCAACAAGATTTTGGTGGTGTTGAGCCAAATAAAGCTTTGGTTCAGACCCCTAACACGGTTCTAGGCACTCCTTTCCGAACCCCCTCTGGCACCCAGATAACAACCCCAGGACGGACTCCAATAGTGGCTACCCCACGTGGCCAGCAGTCAGCATTACCATCTACCACCCCTGGGGCAACCCCAATTAGGGACAAGCTAAGCATCAATGAGGAAGGTGCGCTGGTCCCAATTGATGATCGTCAGGCTCTCAAAGCATATCAGCGGAATATGAGGGACTCACTTCAGGCTGGCCTTAGGTCTCTTCCAGCTCCTAAGAATGATTTTGAAATTGTTGTACCTGAGGATGATGGCCAGGTTGGTGAGGAGGACAAAGAACATGGGGAGGCAATGGTGGAAGATCAGGCAGATATTGATGCAAGGTAATGTGGCTCAGGTGTTGGCTGTTTGTTTGGCATAGGGGTGAATAGTGTAGCAGAAAATTGTTGACTTCAAAGTTAGTCAAATTGAAACCATAAAAGAATCGTCTGTCTTTTCATATTAATAACAATTAATATTCTACTGTTTCAGAGCTCTAGCTGATGCTGCTTTACGTAGGGAAGCCGAAATGAAAAAACGCTCACAGGCAGTTCAAAGAAATCTTCCCAGACCTCAAGAAGTTAACTCATCTGTTTTAAGGCCGATGCATGCTGATGTGCACTTATCAGACCAACAAAAGTCAGAAGAATTGATTAAGAGAGAGATGGTAACAATGCTTCACTTTGATGCATTACACACACCAACAGGACCTCCTAACAGGAAAGGTAAGGTGAAAACTCAACTCAATGGCGACGGGTCATGTCTATAGGCATTATAACAATACGCCCGAAATGTGGCGTGCAGCTGTCCGCCGCGGCAGCGCTCCAAAGCGCTCCGAGGCAATGATTCGGCTTGATGTACCGAATTCACGTGCTCAAAGTCGGTGCGTTGCCGTGGTTCGCCAGAGAGTAGATTTTTTTTTAGTTTTCTATACCCGTTGCCAATGGGTTAAAATTAATTCTTGACTTGATTCTGTGAAACTGATCCTCTCCTTTCAATAATAAATGAATCACTAACATGTAGCATGTATTGATATCTTCTAAACCTTTTTACAACAGGAAGTGTAGCAGCAGAGGCCCAACACCGTGACCATCTAGAAAGACATCCATACAAAAGATATGGTGAATCTGACATAGAAGAAGCTAGGGATATGTTGAGAGATGAGATGAATGTTGTCAAACAGGGAATGGGTCATGGTGACCTTACCCTGGATGCTTACTCTCAGGTCTGGTAGTTATTTTATTTTATTGATTAAACATGCATAGTTATGTTTAGTTGATGAATAGCTAATGCTAACAAATTTGGGTATTCTTTTCATTTTAACAGATATCTTTGTACATTAGTTCACAGTGAAATTCTTATTAATCACAGGTGTACTATGTGTTCCACAGGTATGGGAAGAATGTCTGGCTCAGGTGTTGTTCCTGCCCAGCCAGAGTAAATATACTCGGGCAAGTTTGGCTAGTAAAAAGGACAGAATTGAGTCCTTAGAGAAGCGCTTAGAACAGAACAGACAGCACATGGCGAAGCAGGCCAAGATTGCAGCAAAGTCAGAGAAGAAGCTAAAGATATTAATGGGTGGATATCAGGTAAGGTTCATTGTTTTATTATTGATAATTTTTGTTCATTTACCATTAATGCAAATGTATATCTCATTTTATTATTTTCAGGATTATTACTGTAATTGGTATTGACATTAATAAGGTTGTATGACAAGAAGTGAAATGATGTAAGATGGAAGATAATCCATAGAACATTTTCTCATTCTTCTCAAAGGCCCGAGCTGCTTCCCTAGCTGCCAGCCTCCAGGATTCTGTTACTCAAGTGGAAACCGCTAGACTGGAGCTGTCCACATTTACGTTCCTCAAGCAGATGGAAACTATTGCAATTCCAAGGAGGCTTGCAACCATATCAGAGGATGTTGCAAGGCAGACAGAGAGAGAAAAAGAGCTCCAGAGGAGATTCGAATTGTTGCAAAGAAGGCTCGAAGATTTAAAAGGACCTGCCCCAGCAGAGTCAGTAGCAGATCAGTAAAAGTAGAGAACAACATTTACCTAATTGAAATGGTACTTGTTGATAACAAATAACAGAAAAGTGACATTAATCATTACATTATTCAAAATTAAGTATTTGGTTGAAGTTGTGGGGGTAGTACCAGCAGTGAGTGACTACACCAATTTTTTTAAGGAGGCAGATGCACTTGCAAGGTTGGTAATGATTGGCTGAATCCAAACCATCCAAATAACATTGTTGCATTTCAAC
>NC_061838.1:24352971-24362971 GCF_019202785.1 Penaeus chinensis | reverse complement strand
ACATTTTACACAAAACAAACATCAGTGTAAAAGAAAAAAATAGTATGAGAGTGAAAACTATGAAACTTTATCTATAAATAAAGAGAAGAAAGCTTGCATCGTGTACTAGGAAAGAGAGGGAGAGGAAGACCAACAAAAACCTGGCTGTCAAATGCTGAAGAGTGGTCATCTATGACTTTGTATGAAGCAGAAAGTATCTCAGAAGTTCACTAAAGTTGGAAGTTGATACCACCTCAAATTGTGCACCTACAATCTCCCTCTGCTTTGGAGCCTGATGATGATGATGAAGATCATTAGAGGTCTCTTGTGTACCATTCTTACTTTTAGAGCCATGGACAGAGGATTCATACTCATATGTCTGGCATGGTCTATCAAATGTGGGTTTTCTGGATAGTACAGCATTTTATGTAGGCATGGTTATCAGTCACTGTCATGTCTTATAACCTTTGGAATAAGGTCAAATTGCAATAATTGATACATTAAGATGGTTTCAGTGTAAGGCTGTATTCTTCTGCATTTCCTGTACTCGTTTACAGTTACTGTCTTTTCACATAAATGAGAAGCCACAGTCACTCTTAGCTGTCCACTCAGAAGTCCTCTAATTAATTACGGGATGTGAATTGTAACCAACCCTCAGAATCAATAATTAGCAGTAATTATCATGTGCAATATCTGACATTCCTGCTGGATATCGAAAATACATACCTGTTTACAAATGGTAAAACACTCTACTGTGTAGGTCCTGAGGATGGAATCCAGGTGGATTTCAAAACTGTAATCTTATTTTCAATAAATCTAGTTTTACATTATGGGTTTTTCTACCATACCTGTTTTATATAGTAAACCATGAATTGACTTCTTAACATCATTACAAAGATGAGTGCTGCTTATAGATCAGATTTTTTGAAATAAGATGTATATTTTGATTTCCTTTGCAGGTATTTAATTCATTTATTGAAAATTTTCTGCCACTTCAACATCTAAGGTCATTGGAGACATATATAAAACATAGCAATAGGGTGGGGCTTGGGGGTAAAGCCCCAAGGTAAAGTATTTCGGTTCAGCAAGGCAATGTTTGCGGATTTCCAGAATGGTCGATGGTCAAAACAAACAAATATACTCGGCATCAAAGACTACACAGCATTTTGGTTAAGTATTCAGGCGAAAAGGGTAAATATGAGTTAAAGATTAAGATAGGTGAACAGAAGGCGATGAAGAAGAGAAGGAAAAGTTAAGGGAGAGAAATAAAAACCCTGCAAAATTAGTTGAGGCAAGGGCTGAGGTTCAAGCTAGGGGTGATCCCTACATCAGCCCTGTCTCTGCCTTCTAAGCCCCATGGCAACAAGAAGAAAGGGATTGGGGAGGGGTCCTTTGTAGGTAGCTATATCTTTTGGTGATAATGTATATATTATTCATTACTGGAATTTGCATGATAGTATTAGAACCGTTTTTTGCTCAAACTGTCAATTCTTAATAAACTTTAATATTAGTCTTTAGATAAAATTTGTTCATGAAATCTATGTATTTTCTCATCTTCAGTAAACATTGTAGCTACATGTGAATGCTTAAACATTTTCACATGACTTTTATTAAAGTTTATATAGAATTACGTTCTGCCATTACTCTGATTTAGTTGTGCAACACATTTTGGATGAATAAATATGTCAATTAATTATCATATCTGCCTTTACCTCCCTGTATTAAAATGTACAGCAGATGCTCTAAAGACGATTTAAATTAATAGCCAAATAGTTTAAGAAGACCTTAATATTAGTTTCTGATTTGCACATCTGACATTGTATATTTGTTCTAGGTTTTGCTGATTTATTATTTTAAGAAGGAAATTTACCTTTGTTTTGAAAGTAATATTCCCATTCCTTGGTTGTCATAACAAAATCACTTGGAGAGTAAAAAGGAACCGACAGAAAATTCAGATAAAGAGTGCAAGTATTTTTATTTTCAATACACACTTTTTTCACACAATTGTAGAAAAAAATTAGACAACCTGAAGTTGAAGAAATTACAATAACCAAATTCATTTCATATACTTTAATCAATTTATACTGATATCATAAAATAACAGATTAATGCCAACACGTCTAAGTGTAGAGGAATGCCTCACATTATTTCAAGAGTCAACATTCAATGCCTTGTTTTATTGACTGGTTTAAAATTGATTTAGCCACATGCAGTGTACAATTAATCTGAAGGGAACTTAAATAGATATGCATACGAGATTTGTAAAGAAAGGCACTCACTACATAATTCTTCATTGCCAATTGATGAATATATTTACAAGAAAACCTGAGGAAATATCTGCAAATTTCCTTAACAATTTTAGCTTTACAGATAAAGGTATATACGATAAAACACTGCTTACGTCAACCATCGACAGGCTCACAGTGATTGGGAATACTCTATACAATATATATATAGAATGCTTAAATATTATCCACTTGTCTTAAGCATCATGTCGGTTTGTACAGGGCAGTGGTTTTTTGAACCAGCTTCACTGTTGGTGCTGGCGGGATGGGTGCCCAGTGCTAGGGTTAGCACTCTCCATTTTTACTGTTTGTGGGGGGTTTGCTTGAACTATCACCTGACCATGACTTAAATGAGCTTGATTAGCCTGCACTGGCACACTGGAGGCATGTGTTACAACAATGTTTCCTTGGCTGACATTGTGAACTGCTGTTGGGGCTTGCGACACTACGACTTGGCCATCTAGTGCTGCTACCTGCTGCTCCAACTCGTCCCCTATGGCATCTGCAAGGATAACCTGGTCAGCAGTCACCTGAGAGATGACCTGGCCTGTTGAGGGGTCAATGGTTACAATGTGAGCGCCCTGGAGAAGGTCTGGTGGTACATCTTGTGCTAGAACTACTTGAGTTACACCTTCAGGCAAGTTGATTTGTCCACCCAGAACACCAGTGACTTGCTGAAGGACCATCTGACCATCACCAACATCTACAGCCTCAACCTGGGTGACCTGACCAGCCTGACTAACCTGCACATGAGCCTGGGCAGCTTGTTCCTGTGGTACAAAATGATGTGAAACAATGGGCACACGTTCATTCATAATGTCATCCATCATCTCTTCCACACTCTTACCAGCTGTATAGAACTCTTCCATTTGTTCCATTGTTACCTTCCATTCAATCAATCGCCAAAGATTATATTTGAGTACCTCATACTGGCCTTGCCCATAATCTTCAATCATTTTCACACCATAATGCTGGAGTACTCTACCAAGAACCACTGATACATGTTCTTCGAGTAGTCCACAATTCATGAGCAAATCATGGTCAAACAATTTTTCAAGCAGACGTCGACATTTCATGTCTAAGGTATCTGCCATAATAGTTTCTGGTTCTCTTGGTTGGGTAGATGAAACAGTTGCTGTCATCACTGGGCCACTTATCTCTTCCTTCACCCTTCCTGCCTCAGAAACAACAGGTATTGTCTTGCCTGGAGGTAAGAGACCAGCCAATTTATTCATATTAACTTTCACGCCTGAACTGTAAGCATCTGTTATAGTTGTCGTCACTGGTGCAATATCACGTGTTATAATTGTTATGGGTTGATGAGCGGTGATTATTTGAGTTGGAGCACTGACTGGAGCAGGTGGTGTGTCCATTTCATCTTCATCATCATCGTCATCATCATCCCACTCAGATCGCAACGCAGCAATCTCTGGATTTTCAGGCTCAGTTACTGGTTCCGGCTGACTGACTTCTGTATTGTTGAGGATCACAACCTTAGATGACCCACGACCCGGTTTCACATCCGGTGAGAATATGGCTTTGTTTTGGTGAACTGATTCTATGTGGCGATGCAGCTTACCCTCAAACCTAAATTCTCTCCCACACAGTTTACATGAGTATGTAGGTATACAAAAAGACATGAGTTCTACTGGTGGTGATACAATACTGTCAGCATTACTTGTGGCGACGAAGAAGTCCTCTTTCTTTGTTTTATTAGTTAACGGGCTGGCTGTAATATCCACAGGGTACGATCCCACACGATTATCAACTTTCATCTTGGGTTCATCTTGCTTTTGCTCCATCTTTATTCTCTTTTCTCCCGATTCTCTATGACTACTGGGCACACTTGGCTCAACAGGCCGCTTCTCAGCCACTTTTGTGATTTCTCTAATGAACTGTTTAATTGGCTCTTTATGAACAGGTACTACTTTTCTGGCTTCAGGCTTCTCTGGGGTTGACTTCTCTTTTAACTTTACCTTGAACTTTGGTTGCATCTTTGTGGTTGTCTTTTGTGATGAGAAGCAAGTTTCACAGTTCTTCATATTGCAGACGAAGTCCTTCCCGTGTTGCTTGTTCTTCGCCATTCTCTTGCCTCTACCTTCAGTTTCTCCCTCCTCTGGAGTAACATTCGATACATTCTTTCCTTCTTCCACATCCCCTTCAACGATTTTCGCTTCTTCTGCAGCAACACTTATCAAACTCTTCATCATGTTCTTTCTAATAGCACGAAGTTCAGCTGCACCTGACAGTCCAAACACACTTTTCTTTCGGCCCCGTGGTTTTCGGCCAGAAACTGGTCCAACTTTCGGTTTGCTCAATTCTGGAATATCAAAAATATGTTCCTGGGTTTCTTCCACTCTTTCCATTGGTTCTGGCTGGCCATGATCTGGTACTGTCTTTGTGACTTGCTTCTCAGGTAACGGTGCTTCTTCCACTGATAAATCATTAACTCCCTCAATTTCTAGTATTCTCTCATTAGGCATGCTGTCCACTGTCTTCTGGCTTTCAAGATTTCTATTATTGATTTCCTCCTCTTCCTCTTCCTCTGTTACCTTTTCATTAACGTTCCTTCCAACTTCCTGCTTGTTAAGTGTTGAAACCACTTCTTGCAGAAATGCTGCATGTTGATCTTCTGTATTCTCGGGTTCAGTTTGTGCTGTTGGTTTAGAATTCCCTTGAACAATGGCATCAAATGCTGCATCTTGAATTGGATCAGAGGCCATCTCTGCTGACTCTGGCATTGAGAATACCTTTCTTTCCACACACTCCTCACCATCCCCATCTAAAGGTTCATCCTCATCGGAACTGTAGTTGCGATCCATACCTTCATCAAAGATGTCGTTCTCATACATATCCTCATCTGCAGGCCTGGGTGTGGGGGGTGCTGACACTTGTGTTGCTGCAGACACTTGATACTGGCGGGGAATGATTACATGACCTCCTTCCTCATCTGTTTGGGTTGAAGTGCTGCACATCACTTTTTTGGCTTTACGTGACCTGGGTTTACTATTAAGGGCATCCTTTGGTACTTTGAAAATTTGTGGGGCTAAGCCAGTTTGTTGCATTTCACCCTCCAACAGATTGCCAACTGTTGGCAGCTTGTCAACAACACTACCTTCAGCAATGGCTCCATGGTTCCACTGTACATGACGTTCATAATCACTAAGACGAATAAAGGAACGGGGGCAGTGTTCACATTTGAACATTCTTGGCCCCAGCTTTTTGGTAAAATGTTCATCAGTTACTTTTGTATGCCTTTTAATGTGAGTTATGAGATGATTTTTCTGTGTAAAGCACTTCCCACAGAGATGGCACTTGAAAGGCTTTTCCCCTCTGTGGATTCGGAGATGAATATTCAAAGCTCCTACAGTGAGGAAAGCCTTGTGACACACATCACAATATACACACTTGCTTTTGTCATGAAGACGCATGTGAACCTTCACACAATCCTGCCGGCTGAACCTTTGGTGGCAGACAGGACACTCAAATTGCTTTTCTATTCCATGCACCACCAAGTGGCCTTGCAGATGGACTTTGCGAGCAAAAGACTTTGGGCAATGGGGGCACTGGAAAGGCTTGAGATCTGAGTGAATAGCCATGTGTTGCACCAATGTTTTCCCAGTCATCATCACTTTACCACAAACTTCACAAGCAACGGGCATCTCCAGATTCTGGGATCCCCCTAGTGTCGGGGCCCCAGGTTCCTGTTTGACAGAAGCTAAAGCTGAACGTCCTCCCCCTCTTGACTTGCCCCCTCGCATAGGCTTTGTTGGCCTCATCAAGTCCTGGGGAGAGAAAATGATGGTCCCCGGTGGAGGCTCCATTCCTTCTAGTGTGTGGAACTCACTCCCAACATCAGGGAAATCCTGCAAAGGAAATGTACACTTGAATAGTAAATAGATTAAACACCAGACTTCAGCATACTAGCTAATAAATTGTATTTAGGCCAGAATCAATGTAGTAAATATTTCTTAGCCAAATCAATTAATCAATAACTACCTTGAGTGACTCTAATTTTGATAATTTTTTTGAAGCCTATAGAAATATTCAAGAAAATACATCCAAACTAGTAAAGTGTCTTACAAATCACAACAAACATATATAACAACAACAATAATTAATAATTAATAATTAAAATAATAATAATAATAATAATAATAATAATAATAATAATAATATTACTTTTGCATTCCCACTTAAGGCAAGGTCACACTAGTAACTTGTATGAGGAGATATCCCCCTACACACGAACACCAGCTATTATCGGTAGACGGGGATGTGGTCACACTTGTCCTCAAGAAAGAACCATCGTCCCCGCGCAGCGGTGACGCCGATAGTAAACAAACCACCATGGAGCTTTCCTCCGAAGATGGGTATTCCAGGCGAAGTTCGCTGCAAATTTTATCCATGAGCGACCTTTTTAAGTTCCTACTTTTATAATTTTCCAAGCTGGTCTTCCACAGAATCTCATTCATCCTTATTTTCTCCAGAAAAGCGAAAGTAATTTCGGATGAGAGCTCCATTATGCCAATCCTGCTGAATGTTTGTGTTTACGTTCGATGGTCAAGCGAGTAACCCTTCAATAATCTATTCATTCTAATAAAATATTATTGTACATAATTATTTAAATTACTTATATTTATTTAGAAGAGGTTTATTTATGTACTGGTTATTATATTTAATATTTTAAAAAAGGATAAATTATAAAATAAACATTATAGTTTTTGTTTTGATAAGATCTCTCCCCCACTAGCGAACAACCAAATACCAACACAGCGGGCTATTGGTTTTCCATCGCTAGCTGCGAGGATTGCCAGCTGGCTGCAGACGTTTTCTATATACACATGGGGATCCCTAGCTACAAGTTACGAGTGTGACCAGGGCTTTAAGTGCCATGTGGAAGATGACAAGTAGTAAGAGGCATGTGACACAATACAATGATTTTGGCCCAGAGTTGCACCCTGCTCAGTTCACGGTGTCACCACTGGGTGATGATGCTGATATAAACATAAATTCCAAAAGAAAATGTACTTTCAGAGAAGGTTCAGCAGTTACACAGAATGTACTGAGAAACTATGTTCATTTCACGCACTGGAATAACTACCATTGCAACCTCCCTTCCAATCTGGAGAAAGCAGTCACTGCACATATATCACCAAAGTGGTGCATCAAATGTTGATAAAGAGGATTCCATCTAATACAAGTGGTATCCAAATGACACATGGCCCATGTAAGGTGTAATGCCACTCTAGTGTGAAAATTTTGTAAAGGTGCAATACATACAACATGTCTGTTTACTGTGAAAGTTCACTTAGATGTATTATTTTCAACTGCACTATCAAAAAACTTTCTCTGTACATACCAAAACATATCAAACTGGGTTAAAGGACTGTTTATGATCTTCCACATTCCAATTCATATTATTTTCTTGAAAACTACGAGATCAAGTTTGAGTCACTAAAAACTTCTGTTTAGTACCTTTCCCCCATTGTTAGTTTGTATTGCAATATTTTTTCAAAGCATTTATATACATATTTGTATTTTGTCAGCTGTGAAATTGCTGATCTCATTTAGTGAATATGACACCATAACTTGAAACCAAATACAAAACTTATATCCAGAACTCCTTTCACAAAAACAACTAAACGTACATATTTACTGCTAACATACTTCTTCATTAAAGGCAACATAAACTCTGACAATTTTCAAATTTAGTGAAGAGCATGGAAAGTTACATAATTATTTCATTTGTATACTTACTGCAGGTGGTGGCACTACATTTAGTCACTTTTATCTTACATCTCTATTAATATCAATAATGGTATTTTGAAGGCCATATTAGAAAAAAAGGAAATATCATGGCAGCTAATTACTTATTGATAACATCAACATAGATACTGATTTGCCACAATGAAGTTTTATTACACCAATACAATAAAACAACCATACAGGAACCACATGCAAACACTATTTCATCTTTACCTCTTCCTGACTGGTGGCCCCTACAGCTTCCACAGCTGTTACAATTTGAGCCTGTGCTGTGTCAGAGGTGATAATAGTATGCATTTCTTCTGCCATGGTGCCGTCGGCTACTCCATCATCCATGAGCATCACCTTTACATCTCCTGCACCTCCACCCATCACCTCAATGGATGAGGATGCCATTGCCTGAAATGAAAACAGCCGGATAAAAATAATGTAAATACCTGTTGCCTTTCCAGTTATCGATGAATGATACTGTCACTACAGATGCAGTTGTGAACACCATAATTAGCAATACAGCAAATATGTTTGATTTCAACATTAGCAAGTAATTATTATGCTTAATATGGCAATAGCTAACATACAAAAAACAACAACAACAACAACAACAACAACAGCTGAGCTAATGTTCAACCACATCTTATCTATAATGCAACTGATTTCTTATCAACCTCTTATATAACATCACTGTTTTAAAAGTAAAAGAATCTGATTTGAAAAAATGTACAAACACTATAGAATAATATCTCCTGTCCCTATGTTCTGCCTTTGATGCTACACAATTCTTCTACCTTGGATTTACATATAGCTATGAATACTCCCATCCTCACATTATCATTATCAAAATGTACAATATAAGTTCTCAATACAACCACATCGAGTCTGAGGTAATGGCTACGAGAATGGTATAAAACAACATAAGATAAAGAGAGTAATCTACTGAAAGTAGAGCTATGGCAATAATTGTGCGTCAAAATCCAATTCCAGTAAAAGCAGCCAAGCCAAGTATCTTCTACCAAAAAAGTGCTTGTCGAGCTTCCCGGAAATCTAACAAAAATCAAAGTAGGGAGAGCTTATTAGGGTGTGAAACAGCGGTCTTGAAGGCTTGCTTCATGAGATCCTATATAGAGCAAATACTCTATGTGAGAGAAAATACTACATGGGTCAATTTCCATTTTTCTTATCCTTTTAAAAAGAAAAGCATCATCAAACGGGAGTGAAATAGTGAGGTAATAATGTTGATGTACTACTGCCTCATTTCATCTTCTCTGAACAAGTTGAAAAAATTCTCCTTTCTAAAAGGACACAAGATTAAGCAAACCAAGATGTCACACATTATTCTTTCTCTTAAAACGTTATTTTTAATACTATCAATATTGTCTCCATAACTGACTGAACTGCGACAATAGGTCTCACAATTACAACTGTAGTATTTCAATACAAGAGAAGGTAACAAACACTTCATCATCTGAAAGTTAGAATAAAAATTCCTTGCTCTCCTTTCAGTACTGCACATGACAGCACCATAGACTATGACAATGAGAGAACCTGACAAAGACCTATATGATCAAGAATAAGCAGCTACAAGGAAAGGCAGAAGACTGTAATATTATTAATAAGCTTTCTCTGAACAAGTCTAATACACACTCAATCCATGAAGAACAATACATAACAATAGAACAATTGAATGGAAGACAGTAAAAGGTATCTGTCTATCTATCCACCTATCTCTATCTACCAGACAGGTAACATTACAACTGACCCATGGAAGGCACACTGTTGATCACTGTATTTGGGTTATTCTTTGAATGTTTATCTTCAAGCAAATGCGTGGAAAAGAAGTGAATTATTGAGCACATCACGTGGATCCAAAGGGGCAATTGTACCCTCGAGTGACTGTGACGTCTGATGTTAACCTTCACATAAATCTCACAATTGTAATTTTTCGCTTATAATCTCTTCAACAAGATCTG
>NC_061838.1:24335471-24340471 GCF_019202785.1 Penaeus chinensis | reverse complement strand
CCCCCCCTCTCTCTCTCTCTCTCTCTCTCTCTCTCTCTCTCTCTCTCTCTCTCTCGCTCAACCCCTCCCCCCCCTCTCTCTCTCTCCAAAATAATTTGTTAAATCAAGCCGAATGGGGACCTACACCAATTACCATTAAAAGGGCACTTTCAAAGCCTGCATTACACGTGGTTACAAGGGACGGGGCGGCGCCGGGAACCTGTGCGGCCGAGCAGGAGGGGAGATTTTATGGGAAGTGGACAGAAGAGGGGTGAGAGGGAGGGAAGGGAAGGGGTAGGGGAAGGGGAGGGTACTGGGAGTTAGGCCAACGTGGGGGAGACTGGAGTTATTTGATCACACTCCTCGCCCCCTCCCCCAACCCTCCTTCCCCCCCCGGCTCCTCCTCACCCCCCCTCCCCCTCTCCCTCTGTTCAGGCGCGCCAAGCTCCCGCACACCTGGGACCTGTCAATGTTGCTGGCCCGTGTTGCAGACTAATGTTTGCAAAAGGGGAGATGGGTGTAAAGGAGATGGATACATATTCAGACAGACTAACTGATATACGTATATGTATATATGTGTGTGTGTGTGTGTGTGTGTGTGTGTGTGTGTGTGTGTGTGTGTGTGTGTGTGTGTGTGTGTGTGTGTGTCTGTGTGCGTGTGTGCGGTGTGTGCGCGTGTGTGTATGTGCGCACACACAAACACACACATAGACAGAGAGAAAGAGGGAGAGGGGGGTATAACACAGCATAGATTTATAAATAAATTCTCAGAGTTTCTCCTCCTTCCCTAACAACACGAAAGATCATGAAGATAAAACTGAGAAAGTTATAAATCCGGCAAGCAGGTGCTACTGAAGCATAACCCAGCAGTCTCTGAGGCGAGCAGGTGACGGCGTCAGTCGCCACGCCTCTGAGTAATGCTTTGTCACTTGTCAGCATATACTGAATCATGCTGACTTTTTTTTAAGGTTGAACCACTGTTATTTTCATGCGATATCTATTTTGAATTTGGGAATTCCTGATCACAGTTCGTATTGATTACCTATGGATCCCAGCGGAGTTATGTTAAAGTTGCATGGGCATGGTTGATATATTGTTGAATAAATTTAGTATGGGAAAATATAACGCATGAAAGTAAAATTTAAAAGGGGAAATGCACACCGTTCCCATAGCTTTGAGTGAACGTTAGTTCTGAAAAGTTAACCCCATGGAACGTGGTACAGACATATTGAAAGAAAGAATGAACTTTATGATACGGAACGAAGATAAATATACTTCAAAACAGATAAAACGAAAGAGTAAGAAGATAAACAAGTAAAATAAAATTATTTTAATTCCTCCCTATTTAATAAAAAAAATTACATCTAGGCCTAGATAGGTAATGAACGCACCTTTTTTATATAATAGCATTACCGTGTGGCAGAGACAGCACGCAGTGAGAGAGAATCGACCAAGGTAATTTGATGTAAATGAAACCAGTGGCTTTAAAATCTAATTATATGCTCACAGGCCGCAGTGTACAATGGTTTCAACTCTCCAATTCCGTACTCAGATATCTGTAGTTAATTTGTTCTGACTTTACTCGCGTTCAGATGCCTGGTAGAGTGAGGAACATTTCAGTAAAAAAATAAATTCTTGCATCTTCATTATATATTTCCTCTGAAATTCATAAAAAAAAAACCCTTTTCTTCCAAACACATAAAATCTTTCGCAGATTCTGACAAAATTGATAAACAATACGAAGTTCTTAATATCGATGTCAGTAAAAACACCTGCTGTCTGTGGTAACATTAGAAATATAAACCTCATCCGTATTATTACAAAAAATAAAAGAACAATAAAAATATGAACCACGTGGCCACATCTACATTTATCTAAAATGACTGGTAAAATAAAAATACAAACGCATACTGGTTTGTTCTCGTTTAGAAAATCAAAGCAAATTGTATTGTATGCACCCAGACACACATGCACATACGCACGCATACACACATACATATGAATGGGTAATAAACAAATAAATCTGTATCTCTGTATATGTATATGTATATGTGTGTGTGTGTGTGTGTGTGTGTGTGTGTGCATATAATGCGCTTTGATATATACAGTGTGTGTATATATATATATATATATATATATATATATATATATACTACACAAACACACACACACACACACACACACACACACACACACACACACACACACACACACACACACACATATATAATTCTCTAATTTTGGTTAACTACAAATCATCCTCAATATTCTATCTTAAGCACTTTTAAGAGTAAACTTTTCCCTCTTACCCTTATAAAATCCTTAACAATAAAACACTTGCATATTGCTAAGGAGTTATCAATTCTTCCCCATTGGTTTACGGTATGCATGATGTATGATAGTGCTTTCCTACATTTATGCTTAACTACCTTACCAAATGTTTCTCTATGTTAACGGAAATGACTCATTTTATGTTGATTCACGTGTGTTGTTAGTAGTTTGAAGTATCCTCACTTGGTGCGCACGATGCCAGCAATATGGCTACCCACGTGGAAACTACGCATTCTCCCTTACCACCTCCCACGAACAACACATGTATCAATGGTAGCCTGGTCAGGGAAGCTCTAATCCATCCACTCCTACTAGCTACCTGTATATATAAGAAATCTTACTGAAAGACTCCATTTAGCCCTCAACACAACACTCGACGAGAATCCATGGAAACATACAGCTGTAAAAAATCGTGCTCGACTTGTATAGTTGGCTCGGAGTCCCAGAAAGTACTGGATACCGGATTGCCATAAAATCAACTGTTGTTATTTATATTCAAGAAAAACAAGTGGTAATTGCAAATAAACAATCTGAAACTAGTCGGTTTAAAATCGTTTTCGAATATTTGAGAATGTGGATGAGCTTAATCGACGCTGTCAAATGATTATACGGAAATGTTTGGCTGTACTAACCCCCCACTGACTTTGCATTTGACGAAAGACAAGAATTCGCAGGGCCGTAGCGACGAATACTCGAAATGTGTAAATGGACACTTATCCTACTTTCACAGTGATATTTTGTTATTGGGATACATTTTATTGTAAGCGAAGTCAAGTGAGAATCTGTGGGTATTTCTGGATTAAAAGATACAATTTTGCCTTTTCCGAGATATATATATATATATATATATATATATATATAGAGAGAGAGAGAGAGAGAGAGAGAGAGAGAAATAAAGAGATGAGATGAGATGATAGGAGAGGGGAAGAGAGTGAGGGTGAGGGGTGAGGGTGAGGGTGAGGGTGAGGGTGAGGGTAGAGAGGGTGAGGGTAGGGAGGGTGAGGGTTGAGTGAGAGTGAGAGTGAGAGGATGAGGATATGGATGAGAGTAAGTGAAAGGGAAAGGAGAAAGGAAAGTGAAAAGTAAAGGAAGGAAGAGAGAGAGAGAGAGAGATGGAGAGAGGAAGAGAGAGAGAGAGTCGGAGAGGAGATGAAGAATAGAGAGGGGAGAGGACGATAGGAGAGGGAGGAGAGATGAACGGAGAGAGAGAAGACGTTTTGGGGAGAAAGGGGAGGGAGAGGTTGAGAGGAGAGAGAGAGATGAGAGAGGGTGAGGGAAAGTCTTGGGGGTGAGAGAAGTGAGACGAAGAGCGGGAGATGGAGAAGGATGAGAGTGAGGTTTGGGGACGAGAGAGAGAGAGGAGGGAAAGAGAAATGAGAGGGCGAGAGGGCGATAGGAGAGGTTTTCAGGATTAGTGATGTTGAGAGAGAGAGATGATGAGAGGACGGAGAGATGAGGATAGGATGATTGAGAGTGAGAGTTGAGTTAGAGTACGTTGGAGGGAGAGTGTAGATGATGACCTTTTTATCGAATGAGAGATTTCCGGGATGACCGAGATCGAGAGATGGACGGAGATTCGGAGATATGTTTTTATGAGAGAGAGATGAGAGGAGACTAAGAGAGGGACGAGGAGAGCAACGAGAGCAAGAGAGAGATGAGAGACGATCGAGAGGAGAGACGAGAGAGAGCTGAGGATTGATTGAGAGATCTGATGGGATTGCGACGAGTGAGAGATATTGACAGGAGATTTGGTGAGCTTGAGTTTTGTGATGAGTGTTGTGAGAGAGCAAGATTTTATGAGAGGATGATGAGAGGGAGGGTAAGTGATGGGAATGAAGGGAGATGAGAGAGAAGCAGAGGGAGAGTGAGGTGGCTCGTTTAAGAGACTGATTATTGATTGAGTTGTGGCGAGAAGGAAGAGAAGGTGAGAGTGAATAGGATGATGAGAGAGAGAGAAGTTGAGATGAGATGATGGTGAGATGATAGGAGAGGGGAAAGAGGATAAGTGAGGTGTCGGGGTTGAGAGGTGAGAGTGAGTAAGTGAAAGGAAGGAGAAGGGGGAGGAAAGTGGAAAAAGTTAAAAGAAGGCGAGATGGAAGAGAGCCGAGAGATGAGAGAGATTGAGGGGTTTGAGAAGAGTGGTGGGGGAAGAGTGGAGGACAGCGGGGGGGAGAGAATGGAGGAGGATGAGATGTCGCGAGAGGAGAGAGCGAGAGAACGGAGAGATTGGAGGAGACGTTGATGGAGAGAGGAGATAGTGTGACCTTGAGAGAGAAGAGGTGGAATAAGGATGTGAGGAGGAGGGGAGTGAGAGGGGAGTCGTGGTGGAAGGAGTGAGAGAGAGTGTAAATCTGTGAGTATTAAGAGTGGGGAGGTGAGAGGATGGTGAAAATGGAAGGCAATGACTATAATAAAGTGAAACGCACTTGCCACAAAGGATCCCTATGGAGAAAACTTCATAAATGTATCAATAATAACATGAAAATATGGCACATGAAAACACGCATTAGATTCTGAATGCAGACAATTGCAAAACAGTTTGGAGACATGAATAATATTAATGTATAAACATATTCTGATAGTGTTTTCATTTTTACCAAATCAGCTGATCATTGTAAACAAATATGCACGCGGTCTCGCCTTAATGATGTTAGCAAATACTATATTTTTTTCTATTATTTCAAAGATTT
>NC_061838.1:24325471-24330471 GCF_019202785.1 Penaeus chinensis | reverse complement strand
GATCATTTGATCAACTTAGAAGCTTCTGACATAATATAAAATCCAGAAAATATGTCCAAAGATCTTGTAGATGAGGACAACATAAAGAAAGGTATTGCTGATAGTCTTACACCAGTGTAGCACAAAGTGCCAGCCAAGGTTTGGTCGACCACAGAGGAAGGGTATTCAGTCAGGTAAAGCTAGCACTGCCAAAACCAAAATCCCAAACTGTGGAATTTCAAACATAAAGCAGGATCAGTCAATCAACTTGGAAACGTCAAAACTAGCTCTCAGCCCGGGAAATATATGCAAAAACCTTGTGGTAATTATTAACTTGAAGTTGTCTCCTGTAAACTTCAGAATCACAAACTTCGGGCCAAGATTTTATCGCCAGTGTTGGCTACCAGAGTTCTTCTTTTGTTTGGTGAGTTATTATTATATTATCAAATATAGTGTATAATCTCTTTACAGTCTTTATTATATTATGAATAGTATTATTGATATTATAAGTAGCTAACTATTTTAGCTATGTTTATACTGTGGAAAGGTTCTGTACTTCTCTTGTTATTTATTCACAAATATATCTACATTATATTGCTTTAGATATTTGAAAACTATCCACATTTAGTACAAATTCTTGTTACAACTGTTACTGTTGTTGATTACTTCTGTACATAGAAAAAAATTGGTTGGACCTTTAATAAGTACATCCAAGAGAGCCTGGCAGAAGTTCTTAAATAGCAGTAGTTGTATAAGTACGAGAACATAACCATTAAAATTACTTTTTATGACAACTTGTTTGGTATTGTTTGCTTCTGTAAAAACAAAGAAGACCATTTGGTTTTATATGGTAATGAGATCATTTGTGAATCACATTTTTATGTTCTTAAGCCAGGCATATATGGCATACTATTTTAGGTCTTGTATCAGCACATTCATTAAGGTCAATATCAAAAGGTAAAAACACCCATCCACTCAAACAGATGCATCCACCTAACACACCCATCAACTCACACACTTATCCATACACACACCCATACACACAAACCAATTCATAAACCTACTCATCCATACATACACACATACCCAACCACACACACAAGCTAATCACACCAACACCCATACCCACACTGCCTTACTGTCCTACACCTAATTAGAATAAAATTGTATTCAAGGAATTCCCACTGTGCTGCCTCTGGCAAGTTTGCAAGCTGCAGGTTGATGACTCTCTGCTGGGGTTGTAGGTTGATTATTCAGTATAATTAGCCCAGTTGTCTAGGGTATTGCGATATCTGAATGAGTGGTATTGTCATTTTGGATTTCATGACAGTCTTTCCGAGATTTTTTTTCACCCATTTTTCCATTCTTTCTTCTATATTTTCTTTTTTTTCTTTGCTTTTTTTTTTTTCTTCAACTTAGCTCTTCTCTTTTCTCTCTCCTCCCATTGTTTTCTGTATCCTCTATTTTACATTTTTTTTTCCTTGGTGCGGTTCATCATCCTGTTCTTCTCCTTATCCTTCCTCTAGTTTTTCATTTCCATATTCTATATCTTATCTCATTCCTGTTTCATATTCTTGCGGCATTTTTGAAGTATTAGGAAGTCTCTCTCTGCTTCTCAGACATCTCAGATATCTTGTCACTGTTATTTTGAATTATGGATTTATTATTTCTTCCCAAGTCATCTTGACTTTAAATGTAGATGGCTATTTATGTGTATGTATGTGTGTGTGTGTATATATATATATATATATATATATATATATATTATATATATATATATATATATATATATATATATATATATATATATATATATATATATATATATATATATATATATATATATATATATATATATATATATATTTGATTTATTTTTCAGTATCATATGAAACTGATATATATGATTAGTTTCTGGTTATGATTAATTTATAATTTTTTAGGTTGCATCAGTCTTACTATTAATTATTTATATTAATTCATAACCCCTCAAAAATATTTATGCAAATTACCCTATGAATGTCTAGGCTCATACGTGAACTTATTGGAGACTTACCTTTATGATCCTCGATTGTTTTTTCGGACGAGCCTGGCATAATTTTTTCCAGTCAGGCCTCATGGGAGTCTTTCGTCCCACAGGTCTCTTTTCTCTCTATACATTTTTGTTGTTTCTAGGAGTCAGTTTATTTTTGAAGGACGTTCAGTGCCTTGAGCTCCATATTTTTGATGATTGCATGTGTTATTTTTCTGTGAATGTTTTTCATGATTTGTTTATAATAGATTTTTTTCTTATACTGATGTAGCAATGAAGGAAAATGTGTTTAAGGTCTAGAAATAGAAATTAGAATGTATGTAAAGATGAGGAAATTCATAGAAAATATAGAAATGTCATTGTTAGAGGTCGAGGTCATATCAGTGCCGATGACAAATGTTTATGTTGAAAATCGTTTAGAACAATTAGGTCTGGAGAATAACCATATTAACATGTGCAATTCATACACAACTAATTAGGTTTTTGAGATGATAGAAATGTTTCAAAAGTTCATCTTGATGGAATGCATTTTTTAAAAGATGTATGTTTTGCTACTTATATATTTTTTTAATGTATATGTCTATATTTTTGGTAGAAGTATGAATTGTCGTCAAGGATTGTAATTGTTGGTGAAATTTTTATTAGGATAGAAAGATGATAAAAGTAAGAGGTACTTAATAACAAACAAAACTGACTGGTAAATTCATGGGATGAAATCTTTTATTCTCGAAAAGGAAAAAATGGTATAGCCATTACTACATTATTTTATTTTATTTTATGTTTTAAAAATGAAGGTCATACATAACTGGAGTAATTTTGAGTATGTGAAAAGCATTTTTTTTTTTTTTTTTCTAAGAAAGAAAACAAATGGAAAGGTTTATATTTTACCCAAACTGACAACTGCTCCCACAACCATGGGTTATTAATGATTATTAATATTATTGATTATTATTATCATTATCGGACTCCTTGACAGTCCCCCTGTGTCTGTCAACCACATGTCCACAGATGTAGCTGGACTAGGTGGGGGGGGGGGGGGGATAAGTTACATGAAGCCAAGTATCTAGGGTTGATAAAAATCTTTTCAATGCTTATGTTTACTAACTCATGCTTGTCAGAATTTCTTTTTCTTTTTCTTTATATATGATTGAGTAGTAGGGTACATATAGTATTTTATATGGGTGTTCTAACAAAATCTGTTTTTATTTTTATATGTTTGTGAGATTTTTATATATACCCTGATGTAGGCTAAGAAGTAGCATTGATTCCTACTTTGAGTCATGCATGTAACTCTTTTGATAAGCATCTCTTGCCATATGATCAATTGATTTAGGATCAATTGGTTTTGCTGTGTTGTTATGCTGTTATTGTATTAATAATGGCCACCAAGCATAGAGAGAGTGAGCCTATTAATACTCAGGGCAAAGGGCAAATGCAGAGCCTTATATTAGAAATGAAGCTGGGCATCTTGAAGTGTTTTTGTTATGGACATGGAATGAACAACTTTGCACACTACTATGACCCTTGTAGTTGACAATGATAAAAAATAATTTGTTTACTTGTGTTCCTGTTCATATTCTTTTAATTTCACTTATATTTATTTATTTTTATTTTCTAAAATTCATGAATAATCATTGCAAATAAAAGCTCTTGAGTTAGTTGGAGAACTCTTTTGTGATTGATTCTATATTACTGTGGAGGGGCTTAAGATATATCTCCAATAAGCCCATTTTAAGGGACACCTATATACCTGTAATCTCTTCTTTTTTCTTTTATACTGTCTTCAGTTCCTGTGATTTGTGAATCTTGTGATGTATGTCCAGCTGAAATCAACCTCAGGTGAGTCTATGGTTCTTTTAGTGCAGCTGATTTGCATGGTTAATTTGTAACAATGTAGTTGTGATAAATAAACCAGGTATAACTTATGGAATATTATTTAACTCCTGTCAAAGAGAAGAAAAAGTCATTAACCATTTAGAGTATACATGCAATATGAAACTTATTTCCCAAGAGGGCCAAAATGTGCCAAAAAAAAGAAATTCCTATTGAAGTTTTTAAAACTGTCATTTTGCTACCACCCTGAAACTTTTAATCATATTTTTTAAAATAAAAAAGTTACATTTTTGATCAAAAAGAAAAAAGTAAAAAATAAGATACATGTTTAAGGTTATGTAACATATGGTTTTGCTCTGTTGAAATTCAAATTTATTATCCAAGTGGAGGTCATGCCTGGTAGTTCTCTTAGCAACTACGAGATACCACTGGTACATAGGGGAGTCTGAATGTACATTTCAAAAGAGTTGGAGTTAAGACAAGTAAACATTTGCTTAGCATTGTTTTCCCAATTATACAAATTATAATTGGAAATCAGAAAAATCTTTCTTGATTGAAGTAATGTTAGCATTCTGAAGGGTTAAGGTCACATATAGACATATAAACAAACATATAATCTACTTATGAATTATGTTTCAAATGTTTTAAATAGTAATTAATATTTAGCAAGATGTGCATATATAAGAATACATGAAATTGTACTTTACTCTAGCAAGTCTAGAAGTAGTAATTTTTTATAAATGTTTTTTATCCCTATTTCTAAATATATGATGCAGCAGTTTCTGAAATTTGAGGAATTAAATAGGGAAGTAAACATTGTCTTGCTATAATGAATTTATAGCAGAATGTCATATAGTACAAAATGGAGCAGATATAGAACTAAGTATTTTTTAGGATTATACTTACTCCTAAATTTATATTTATTATGCAACAGAGTACTGCTGTTTCAAGTTATCATTTTTTGGTAAATGGGCTGAAAAGAACAAGTCTGGCAAAATAGTTTCACATTAAAAATAAAATTACTTTGTTCACCTGAAGGCTGCTGCAGTCCAGTCATGATACTGATATATATATTTGTGTTTTTAAAACTAAATGAAAGCAGTTTTTAATTCATTGCATTGTTTATTAAAAAAAAAAAGTATGTTCAACTTTCACA
>NC_061838.1:24312971-24320471 GCF_019202785.1 Penaeus chinensis | reverse complement strand
TATATAAATGTATGTCTGTACATAAGTGAAACATCTAATATACCGATAGAGGTACTGGAAAAAAGACCACACACACACACACACACACACACACACACACACACACACACACACACAGAGTTCCGGTGTCATTTTTATAAAATAACACATATACAGCAGCAATATTATCGCACAATATTGGGAAAGAGTGCATTTGTATGCTTCTGAAAATGATGAAAAGATGGATAATTCCTTAGCGAACACCAATTCACACCAGTGTGATTTTTTAATGTTGAGCCTTATTTTCTAGTTACTTATACCTGGATAAGCCTGGCAGCGGCTGTCATAAAACCTCTTAATAAGAATTACCTTTACTTCCGCAATATGGGACCGCCCAGTCAGGCTATATGGACACCTGGCTCGCTTCCCTGAAAACGACCCTATTCCTGAGGTTGTCTCTTTTCGGTGGAGGAGGCCCATGGGACGAAGATGATGTTGTAATTTGGGCCGACTGATCAGATCTGTCGTATGGAGCTGATTAATACTGAATTAATTTCCCTGGGTCCAAACAGCCTAAATTGTGAAACGGGGTAACAAGTAAACAATAAATACAAAATCTTTAAAAATCAGTCCCCATAAGTTTTGATTGTCCTTTTTTTTTTCATTTTAAGAAGTTTTATTTTTTCTTCCTCCGGTAACCTTCGAAAGCTTAGTTTTGGAAAAGAAAGAATCACAATAACTTACCGGCCTTCTTTAACCCCAAGCACCACTTCACTTAATTGTGTCTGTATAGGGCAAGACAAATCGGATTCACAGATTTTTTTCTTGTCCCAAAATTGATTTTTTTTAACGCTTATTAGGAATTTTCCTTTCATATATGAACAGTTAGTTTAAACTTGTTACAGATACCTGTGTGTATAAGTAAAAAACATGTAAATTCTTAACATGGTAAAAGTAAAAATGATTTGTTTACGCTCTGGTGTGATTTTCATGGCCCGTTTTAGGGTAGGAAAACAACAGAAAATGTAATGCGTTTATTATAAATCTGAAGTTATCTTTTCTTCTCTAAATATGAGCACATTTTTGCCCAAAAATTATTCTTTATTCTCCATAATGTACTTTCTTCTTTTGTAGACTCTTCAGACGTATTAAAGATTTTTGGACATAAACAAATAGATAATATGTTAAGTTAAAAATAAAATTAAAATCAAGCAGTTTCGTATTTACAATTTGATTTATATATATATATATATATGATAAAAAAGAAAGAAAAAAGAAAAATAGAAACTAATGGCAATGATTTCCCCATTTCTATGATTGTGAATAGGTGAAAAGGTAGTAAATTTGTGCAGAATTTGAAGGAAGTAAATAGGCACAAAATTGGTAATAAAAAGGCCTATTGCTTAAAAGTTATTCTTAAAATTTTACCGAATTTAGAGAGGTTAGATCCCCCTGCATGTACGCATGTGACGCTGCACGGCACTGCATTGCACTACATAAGAGCGATATTTGAGAACTATATTCTAATATTAAAATATATATGTTTATACATACATATATACATACATACATACATACATATTATATATATATATATATATATATATATATATATATATATATATATATATTATATATATATTACACGCACATACAATATTTTGCACAATCTGAATCTACGCTCTCCTCACGGCCAAGGGAGGCTGGGAATGCCCGAATTATTCCAAGGTTCCTTCCCAATCGGGTCTTAAGCGATGCCTGAAGACCCGTAAGCCGACAGTGATGGATGGGCGTAGGGCCTCCATCCGCACCTCCCACACGTGGCCGCAGGTGTCGTTATGCAAACCAAGCTGGAAAAAAAGGAGCATTCAGGTGCGTGCGTGCGCTGCTACCCTAAGACGCAGACATCCTTGCTAAGTGGAGAGGAACAGGTTTATTTACTGCGAATATGCCGTTACTGCTTGTGAATGCCATGTTAGGCTTACGCACAAGGCTCCCTGTAGGCGGGCCGAGCGCACATTTTTCATAAGGATCTGCACGAGTATGGGAGTCGAAGGACATTGTATTTTGCTGTTTTCTGCAGCTCTGTGGAAGAGCGGACGTTCGTTTGTTAGATGCTGAAAAATAGTCATTGTCACTATCGGCATAAAGAGAAAAGCATCTATCAACTATTGCATTTACCAGATATTTTTTTCCTTAGAAATAGTAATCTCGCCGTCTTATCCTGAAAAAAAAAATCTTTGATAAAATTAAATCAATAATGAAAGTTAAAAGCATAACGAGTACAGTGTATTCTGATAATTTTGTTTAGGATTATTTTTAATGAGGACATCTTCTGTAATGAGGATGATGATAAAGATGAAGATGAAGATGAAGATGAAGTCGAAGTTGAAGTTGAAGTTGAAGATGACGATGACGATGTCGATGTCGATGACGATGACGATGACGATGTCAATGACGATGACGATGGCGTTAACGATAACGAAAACGGTGACAATGACAGTGACAATAATAATGACGATGACGTTGATGATAATGATAATGATATACAGGAAACATGTATCTCTTGTATTGCTTGCTTTCATTTACATTTCCCTTCTGGCTATAATAGTGAAAAGCAAATAGGCTTACAAGCACGCTTCTCAACTCTGCCACAACCATAGAAAAAACGTAAAATTCAAACCTGTAACACTTAAACAAAACTCAAGGAAAATATTAGATCACCGAAATGCCGAAAATTTCCAGAATCAATAATGTACACACACAAAAAAAAAAAAAAAACCTGGTTCTTTCCACGTCTGATTATCGTGATCAAAGAGTCACACGTGCTTGCAGGGGCGTGTCAACAAGGCAGAGGCGAGAGACGTTGCAACACCCATTACTCGTGTCAAGAACCGTGATTTATGACCTGCTAGAATACTTGGACCCTCTTGTTTTGAAATGTCTGATCTATTTTTTTTTTTTCTCCCTTTCTAAATTAATCGAAAGAAGAACACGAGATAGAAAATACTATTTCGAGGGAAATAAAAGATGCGACATCCACAAAAAAGACGGCCTTGTAGCTCCGACACAAGAAGCAGAATCAAATGCGTTGTAGGAAAGGATGAGTCACCCCTTAAGACCATCCCTAGGGCGTGGACTGAGGACTTTACGCGAGGATCGTCCACTCCTCCTTCGTGTCTGGCGTGATTTAACTGCTTTTTTGTGATTTAAACTTTTGTCTGTCTTTTTTTGTATGTGTGTCTGGCGTGATTTAAACTTCTATTTGTGATTTAATTCCTTCTCTGTTTTTGTACCTGGTTTGATTAAACTTTTTTTTTTCTGGTGTGATTTAAATTCCTTATTATGTTATTTTTTGTGTTGTGATTTAACTTCTCGTGTTGAGTTTTGAGAATAAAAATGAGATGCTATTTCGGTAATTGTTTGAAATAAAAAAAGGTGAAAACCACGATTCTTTTCACCACAAACAAAACACCATCTCCAAAGATTAATTTTGTTTCCTTTACCATAAAGAACGACCACACCTGCACCTTGACAACCCACAAGGGGAATACGTAGAAGTCCTTTAAGTCCTTAGGGAAAAAGATAAATCCCTAAGGAGGTCCTAACCTCGACACAGGCCGCACCCTCGGGTAGCTTGGCTCGTCTTCTGTTCCGATAAAGGAGACCAGGCCATACCAGGCGGCGCGGCTGAAAATTACGAACATTAGTGATTACCTGTGCGTTAGATGTCAAGTCGCCAAAGCAAAAACGTCAAATGATAATAACTGATCTTAGATTTGAATATTGTGAGCGCGCGCGCTCACATTATTGTGTGTGTGTGTGTGTGTGTGTGTGAGAGAGAGAGAGAGAGAGAGAGAGAGAGAGAGAGAGAGAGAGAATAATAATAAAAAAAAACATTAGCTTTGGTCATAGATATGTTGTGTTTCATGAATCGACTCAATACCGTCCATCTTCGCCTTATGGTGAGAACGGTACAGCAGCCATCCAAATTACATCTGATGGCACTTTTGTGATCGCAGCGTATGGAAAAAAATCATATGAAATGGGCATTAGCTACCTAGACAGGTCGATATAACACTTGACCCACAACAAATTGCAACAAAAAGGTTTCTCGGTGGTTTTCAGTTCCACTGTATATACTGATTAACAGAAAAAAAGTCTACCAAAATCTGACGCCCGGAAATGGGTTAAAATTGAGTCATTTCAAAGATGGCCGCCACCGAGCTTTGAAATCACGAAAACAGCTATAATGTCTTCAAAAATTGTCATAGAAACGGTTATATTCCATGGTTTTAAGGGACCAGCAAGCCATTGGTGTAAATGACATTCATATGTAACCAATATTTTACCTGCTAAAGAGGGAACAAAAACTCAGGAAGAAAAATCAATAGAATTTCCATTTTAACCAAAATGACTGAACAGCTGGTGCCAATGAAACATTTTCTTGTGAGCATTGCATAATGACAGTTCAGGTTACATATTTATTCCTCATCACTGTCTTCTAGTTCCTGAAAGACTTGATTTAGTGGATTGTCACAACACGAAACCTGGCATGATCCACATGCAGGCGTACACGGAAGCCCATTTTTTCTGCAGCTGCAACGAGGTGTGCCACAAGCTGTGGTGCAATTGCAGTGTATCACCTTCAGAAGAGTGTTTGGTGCAGCATTCATGTCAGTCATGATAGGTACAAATCGATTGTCCACAAGTCCCCAGCCCCAGTCCAGAGGATCGAGGTTACCCTCCATCCCCATCCAAACCATGACCTGGTAATACACTCGCAGACAATGCAACTTGGTGGCAGATTCCGTTGGGGGAAGACGTTCAGGTGTAATGAAAGACTTAGCAGCAGCGACCTTCTTGCTGAATATCTTGTAACGCATGTCTGCCAGAGAACTTGTGCTTTCCCCACCAAACATAACAGCCATCGCTTGGCTGCCAAGTTTCTTTATTTTAGTTGGGCTCACGCCCCTTGAAGTGAATGTATCTGCACACAACTGGAGGACTTGATCATCTTTCACGAGTTTCTGAAACACTGATTTCTTTCCAATGCCGTACACACGAGAAGTTGAGTCACATCCTGTGAAGGCGTGCAGGAATAAGAGCTGGGTGCATAACTTATTTTCAAGAAGATGTTTCATCCGATTGATGTCATATACTTTCATACTGCTTCTTGATTGGTTGTCTGATCTAAAATATAGCGGCTTTCCATCTGGTATACAGTAATGGAGCAATAGCACCAACAAATCTGTGTCCTCTCCGATTAGTGTGGTGGAATATAGGATTGTGCTGTTTACGGCTGTCTTGGCAATGTCCACATCAGCGTCCCGCTCTGCTTGAATAACTGTACAGCCCACTTTCCTCAGTTCATCACCTATTAAGGTGATCAGCTGTTGTTTGTTACTACTGACAGATAAGAATTCATCTCCCTTTCCATCAAATTTAGTATCTCCGGTTAGGTTTACAGTTAGATAGCTGTTGACATGTCTTCGTCTCTGTTGAGTGTTATCCTTTATCGAGGGACCTGCACCATACCCATCAAACACAACAGTTGCTGTTCCATAGTGTTTTGTTGTGAAGTCTGCATATGCTTTGGCTATTTTGCCATATGTATCTCCCTTCCTTCACTTGAGCTTGTGCAGAAAGGATCCACCATCAAGCACGTACCTTTCAGTCTTGAGGTGGGCTGAAGTTGAGGTGTCAGGTGCTCCTTCACTTGCCCGTGTCTTGGTACAGTGGTCGTTGATGGCTTGAGCGAGCTGAGGCTTGTCAGCCTTCCTCAAAATCTTGTTGTCCTCAAAGAGGGATGGCGGGTATGGACTGAGCTCAAAACTCATCACGTCCTCAAGTGACAAATCTCCTGTCTGGGATGCTACAAGGAACCGCTGGAACACCACACTGGGGTCGATGGTTCTGTGAGGAGCAACCTGGAGAGCTGTAGAACTTCCCAGGGTCTTTGCTTTCTCTGTCCTTTTGATGGAAAAGGAAAACACAGGTTGTCCAATCATTCTCTTGATAATTTTGTTCCCAATAGCTTCATACTCATGCACGTTGACGTCTTCGTTTGCCACGATACCATTTATGATGTTTCTTAATATAGGGTCAGAGGAGAATGGAGAAAATGCAGTCAACTTTGTGCTTAACTTTGAAAGGTCGGATGCGTCTCTTTCAATTCTGGCACCAGTTGCTTCTATGTGCTGTTCGCTTGTTGCGTATGTGACATCATTGAAGTCCTGCATGGCGACGTTGACCTCAGATGATATGGGGGCAGACATTGCCCACAATGCTCGCTGTTCCTCTGTCATCTTGCTGCCATGAGTCAAGCCCCCGGTGCCTTTTAGTGATCTCATGAGCGTTTGTTCGATGACTAGATCACAGCTAAGGCCTGCCCAAAATTGGTTTGTTCGCCGGATCACATGAAAACCATTTTGAAACTTTTCATATACTTCTGGGTCTTTGTTCTCCAGTTCATTAATTTCTTGTACGTAGAGATAAGCGGACTTCAGGTAGTTGTAATGTCCAGCTGCTGCAAATATTGACAAGGCATCAGCAACAGCTTGTAAGTGAGCCTTCCAAGACCCAGTGCGATCTGCCTTGATCATTGCCTGAGCAGTATGGAGCATCTTCTGATAACCCAGCCAAAGCTTACTCGTTTTAGAGTTTGCAACAAGTTCCGATTTCTTCTTTTCAAGTTCATCAGTGATCTTTACAACTGAAGCTGATTCTTCAAGACTGTCAAGAGAGATGTCACCCGTTAGCAAGGACGAATACAGTTTCTCAATCTCTTCTACTTGAAGCATGAACTCAGGCTTTTCAGAGTGCGGGACGGTCACGTGACATGAAGTACATTACATCTAATTACTGGCAAGATAAGACTCAAAACTCCTTCGTTAGAATTTGACAAATGATGGGTGATTGCCTAACATAGGTTTGATTGTATAAAGACAATTCATTGATTTCAGGGCTAAAATTTCAGATTTCAGGTTCACTACTGATCAAATCTGAATTTCGTTGACATCAGTGGATAGCTGACCCCTTAAAACCAATGACTGGAACCAACAATGGTGTTTCTATGTCAATAATTGAAGAAGTTATAGCTCCTTTCGTGATTTCGATGCTCGGCGGCGGCCATCTTGAAAATGACTCGGTTTTAACCCATTTCCGGATGTCAGATTTTGGTAGACTTTCTTTCTGTTGATCAGTATATCCTGTGGGATTGAAAACCACTGAGAAACCTTTTGTTGCAATTTGTTGTGGGTTGGGTGACTGTTTCTCATAAATTGACCCGTCTAACCCACTTTTTAATGTTTACGCCGTGGGCCGAAAAGAAACAGCTGTGATGAACTGGTTACCGTTCCAAGTGCATTGCTTTTTCAACATGCATCATGTATGGAAGGAATGTATACCCGCACGCAGAACGCCATTGCTTGAATGGGAAAAATTCTATATATTTGAAAACCATAACATTTTATATACTTTTTACGCTGTGAGTAGAACAAAATGTGCTGTCTTGAAAAG
>NC_061838.1:24297971-24307971 GCF_019202785.1 Penaeus chinensis | reverse complement strand
CCCCTTGGCTCGTCCATTACCCACTGCTCCTTCCCCTTGGCTCATCCAGTACCCACTGCCCCTTCCCCTTGGCTTATCCAGCACCCACTGCCCCTTCCCCTTGGCTCATCCAGTACCCACTGCCCCTTCCCCTTGGCTCGTCCAGTACCCACTGCCCCTTCCCCTTGGCTCGTCCAGTACCCACTGTCCCTTCCCCTTGGCTCATCCAGTACCCACTGCCCCTTCCCCTTGGCTCATCCAGTACCCACTTCCCCTTCCCCTTGGCTTGTCCAGTACCCACTTCCCCTTCCCCTTGGCTCATCCAGTACCCGCTGCCCCTTCCCCTTGGCTCGTCCAGTACCCACTTCCCCTTCCCCTTGGCTCATCCAGTACCCACTGCCCCTTCCCCTTGGCTTGTCCAGTACCCACTTCCCCTTCCCCTTGGCTCGTCCAGTACCCACTGTCCCTTCCCCTTGGCTCATCCAGTACCCGCTGCCCCTTCCCCTTGGCTCATCCAGTACCCACTGCCCCTTCCCCTTGGCTCGTCCAGTACCCACTGTCCCTTCCCCTTGGCTCATCCAGTACCCACTGTCCCTTCCCCTTGGCTTGTCCAGTACCCACTTCCCCTTCCCCTTGGCTCATCCAGTACCCACTTTCCCTTCCCCTTGGCTCATCCAGTACCCACTTCCCCTTCCCCTTGGCTCATCCAGTACCCACTTCCCCATCCCCTTGGCTCATCCAGTACCCACTTCCCCTTCCCCTTGGCTCGGCCAGTACCCGCTGCCCCTTCCCCTTGGCTCGTCCAGTACCCACTTCCCCTTCCCCTTGGCTCATCCAGTACCCACTTCCCCTTCCCCTTGGCTTGTCCAGTACCCACTGCCCCTTTAAGTTGCCTATCCCTTACCCTCTGCCTCTTCCCCTTGGCTCATCCAGTACCCACTTCCCCATCCCCTTGGCTCACCCAGTACCCACTTCCCCTTCCCCTTGGCTTGTCCAGTACCCACTTCCCCTTCCCCTTGGCTCATCCAGTACCCGCTGCCCCTTCCCCTTGGCTCGTCCAGTACCCACTTCCCCTTCCCCTTGGCTCATCCAGTACCCACTGCCCCTTCCCCTTGGCTTGTCCAGTACCCACTTCCCCTTCCCCTTGGCTCATCCAGTACCCACTTCCCCTTCCCCTTGGCTTGTCCAGTACCCACTGCCCCCTCCCCTTGGCTCGGCCAGTACCCACTTCCCCATCCCCTTGGCTCATCCAGTACCCACTTCCCCTTCCCCTTGGCTTGTCCAGTACCCACTTCCCCTTCCCCTTGGCTCATCCAGTACCCGCTGCCCCTTCCCCTTGGCTCGTCCAGTACCCACTTCCCCTTCCCCTTGGCTCATCCAGTACCCACTGCCCCTTCCCCTTGGCTTGTCCAGTACCCACTTCCCCTTCCCCTTGGCTCATCCAGTACCCACTTCCCCTTCCCCTTGGCTTGTCCAGTACCCACTGCCCCTTCCCCTTGGCTCGGCCAGTACCCGCTGCCCCTTCCCCTTGGCTCATCCAGCACCCACTTCCCCTTGGCTCATCCAGCACCCACTGCCCTTCCCCTTGGCTCATCCAGTACCCACTGCCCCTAGCCCTTGGCTCGTCCAGTACCCACTGCCCCTTTAAGTTGCCTATCCCTTACCCTCTGCCTCTTCCCCTTGGCTCATCCAGCACCCACTGCTCTTTCCCCTTGGCTCGTCCAGTACCCATGCCTGCTTCTGCTTCTGAATTTCCCCTTCCTCATGTCGGATTTCGTTTGTGTGTGTGTGTATACATGTGTGTGTGTGTATATATATATATATTTATATATATACATATATATACATATATGTAAATATATACATATATATATAAATGCATACATATATATATGTATGTGTATACACACACACACACACACACACATATATATATATATACTTTTTCTTTCTCTTTCTTTCTGTTTTTTTTTTTTTTTTTTTTTTTTTTCTTTTTGACAGCCTTTAATTCCACTGCAGGACATAGGCCTCTCTCAATTCACTATTGAGAGGTTATATGGCAGTCTCACCCTTGCCTGATTGGATGCCTTTCCTAATCAACCGCGGTTCGGCGCGCTGACACTTGTGCCACGGCGGTGACTTACCCTACGACACCTGCGTTTGACTCATGCGATATGTCATTTTCTCGGGCTCGAGCCAGCAGTCAGAGCGCAGTGTGTGTGTGTGTGTGTATGGATGAGCCAAGGGGAAGGGGCAGTGGGTACTGTATGATCCAAGGGGAAGGGGCAGTGGATATATATATATATATATATATATATATATGTGTGTGTGTGTGTGTGGTGTGTGTGTGTGTGTGTTAGGTACATTGTCAACGCCCATTTCGCCGCGCACAATCGTCATCATTATCATTATTGCCATCGCCATCGCCATCGCCATCGCCATCGCCATCATCATCATCATCATCATCATCATTATCGTCATCATCATCTTCATCATCACTATTATAAACATTATTATCATCATTATTATTATCACTATCATCATCATCATAATTATTATCATTATCATTATCATTATGGTTATTATTATCATTATTATTATGGTTATTATTATCATTATTATTATTATTATTATTATTGTTGTTGTTGTTGATTTTATCATTATCATTATCATTATGAATATCATTATCAATATAATTATTATTACCATTACTATCTTTATCATCATCATTATCATTATCATTGTTATCATAATCATCATCGTCATCATCATCATCATTATTACCATTATCATTATCCTTATTAGAATTATTAGAATTAATTCATGATCATTCAAGGGATTGATGTATCTCAGATAAAATGTAATCATAAACTACGATCATATTTTGATAAAAGGTGATATTAATAGTCATGATAATAATAATTGTCATATTGATAACAATAATGATAATGATAATAATAATGATAATAATAATAAAAAATATAATAATAATGATAACAATAATAATAATGATAATAATAATTGTAACAACAATAATGATAATAATAATGATAACAATAATAATAATGATAATAATAATGATGATGATAGTATAATAGTCCATCAGTAAACCACAGTGTTAGTGAAACCAATGACAGACAGATTACATGTTCATGTTGATGTGGCCTTGTATTGTGCATGTTAATTACGTGGCTGAGGAGCATCGTACGTCCCTGGATCTTTAATAATGTACTATATTTTAATTTCTTGAGAAATATCAATTAGTATCTTAAACAACATGAAATGAATAGGATTAGGAGAGAATGAAGAGATAGGCCTACCTTAATTTCATCAGGAAAACGAACTTCATATGAAAAAAATCATCATCTTTAGAATGTCAGATGTTGAATAAAACGGATATTTTTGTAGTCCATAATGATCGAAAAACCGTAATAATATCCAAAATAACGACCAGTAACATACAAAACATAGAAATAGAAGATAAAATACACCTTTCGCTCTTAACAATCACAATAACGAAAAAGGGAGGAATCAGTTTCGAACTGATAAGAATGGAGTCAGATAATTGCGAACTCGATTACCAGTGTAACCGAACTCCACTTGTTGCCGTTGAGAAGACCGATAATTAAAAGGGAATTAATAATTAACAGAAAATTAAATAGAGAAGGCTGAAAGTTACATATATTATTTTTCTCTCTTTGTGCATTGCTGTTCTATTTTGTTTTTGTCTTCGTTTAGTGTGCATTCAATCACCGCTGAATGAATGCTTCCTTCGTTAGTTAAAAAGGAAGGATGTGAGGATGATAATATAAATAACAATACCAACAGCAATAATAAGAATAATACTAATCATGATAATAATAATGACGCTACTACTCCTACTAATGATAATGATAATAGTGAAGATAAAAATAACAATAGCAATAACAACAATAATCATCATCATCATAATGAAAACGATAATACTAGATAATAACAATGATGATAATGATGAGGATTATATCATTAACTACAATAATAACAATAATAACCACAACAGTTCGTACTCATCGGCGAAATGAATTGTTCGAAACCCATCGAGCATTTCAGCCATTAACTAAACAGTTCCAATGATATATGCCCTAACGATTTAGGTCAGGCCTATCGGATGGTACAAAGGCATTCAGTAGAGGGCCAAAGTACATATAAAGCTGCGTTCAGGGTCAACTGTTTCACATGAGAGGGTTCCGTACCTAATTATTATTTTTTCTTTTACTCTCAAATGCTTCATTATGAATCGAAACAGCTTTGTGTACTCAAGTTTGCAAAGGAGATTCTGAATGGATACAAAACGGATGGTCTTTTCACTGTGCATTAATTCTTCGCAGAGTGTTTTTTAGACGACATTAAGGCTCTACGAAGTAAAGGGATATAACATTTGCTATTATTCACACGGACGCTCATGATGTCAAGCAGGTGGTTTTCATATAAGGTAAGGCTTAACCTCCGTTCTTGCTCTTCCACACACGTATATGTGCTATGTACGTGCGTGTGCGTCTGACTGTGTATGTGTGTGCGTTGGACTGTGTGTGTGTGTGTGTGTGTGTGTGTGTGTGTGTGTGTGTGTGTGTGTGTGTGTGTGTGTGTGTGTGTGTGTGTGTGTGTGTGCGTGCGTTGGACTGTGTGTGGGCGTTGGACTGTGTGCGTGGGTTAACCTGTGTGTACATTGGACTGTCTGTGTGCGACTTTGTATGTGCGTTTGACCGTGTGTGTGTACACTGAAGTAAACCTAACTTATAACTAGGCTCAAAAGGGATCGAATATATTGCAGGTCAGATTCATAAGCAAAATTTATTTCAAATGTGATTTTTTCTCGGCTAAGTTTTGGCGAGTTTGTGTTCCGTGCAGCTGGCCATAGGCAGACATCACACAAACCTAATTACTTCAGGAAATTTAATTTTGATCAATTTACAATAGTTAAAGATTTCTATGTCTTGTTCAGGATGAAAAATTGGCTGAGATATAAACTAGAAAAAAAAAAAGTACGTTTGCTGGCCAGCTAATTCTGGGATTCAACATTTTTTTTTTTCCTTGTTGCTGCATTTTTTTTTTTCTTTTTTTTTTTTTTATAGAAAGTTAACCCTAATGCTTTCAGATAACTCCAGACTGGTGAACAGATAAAAGAAGCTGATCGAAGTTGTTGAGGGTCTGGATGTGAGATGTATGGATGTTCTTCTGAAACATTTATTTACCGGTTAATATAATTATATTACAAAAATGGTTATAAATTAAAAACATATTACTTACATAGTTTATTTTCAGGCAAAGGAGGAAAATGTTAAAGTATTTTTTTTTTTTGCAATGAAAGATGTTCTGAGGAGAGCAATGCTCATTAGGAGCTACGAATGGCTATCAGGAAGAAAAATCAAAGCAACATGGAGGTGTGTGTGTGTGTGTGCGTGCGTGCGTGTGTGCGTGTGTGCGTGTGTGCGTGTGTGTGTGTGTGTGCGTGTGTGTGTGTGTGCATGTGTGTGTGTGTGTGTGTGTGTGTGTGTGTGTGTGTGTGTGTGTGTGTGTGTGTGTGTGTGTGTGTGTGTGTGCATGCGTGTGTGTGTGTGTGTGCATGCGTGTGTGTGTGTGTGTGTGTGTGTGTGTGTGTGTGTGTGTGTGTGCATATAAAAGAAAGAGATATAGACAGATAGTTACATAGACAGACTTATACAGAGTTATTCATTCCCACGCAACTATCAAGAGACAGGCAAGTGCCGGAGTGAAAATGTTTTCTTCTGCAACGTTAACTATTGTGGCCATTTCCAGATCAGGAAGATTTTGAAGACACTCAGCTGCAGGTACAGTGAAGCCATCATTTATATATTCAGAATAAAAAACAAATCATGATATATGTGTAATGTATTAAATGAACTCATTTAAAGTATATAATTTACAACAATTATATGGTGGTTAGTAGCCACAAACTAAATAACTTTTCACTCAATTTTTAAATGCCCTTCAGCTGGAGGAGGCCATATGCTGCTACCACTAGAACCCGACAATGGTAGCTAAGCATACAGTACTTATAATAGATAACTGGGAACTCCAGGGGGAGGTTTAGCATTACCAAGCCATGGCCCATACGTATACCAGTAAGCTCTGAAAACCAAACCTGAAATTGTTGACCATAGGTTTCCATCCGATGGTGCTGCACGTCAGACCTACATAAATAATAAGAAAAAAAATGCGAAAGAGGCGCTAGAGCAGGTTTTAGGGAGTGAGGAAGAAGCTGTAGTAGATTTCTGAAGGCATAACCCGAAGAAAACTATTTTGACTTGCAGTGACGATGTAAATACTAAATTCATGGTCCTATATCCGTACCTAATTATTTATAGACAGGCCTTTGCATATAAACACACGCACACACACATGTATATATGTGTGTATGTATGTATCCGTGTATCACAATGTACGTGCTTGTGCATGTGTGCCTTTTTTCGCTTTGGTCATGCCGCTGAGTACCCCAGACGTCTTCTCGCCTGGACATTTTAACGGCCGCCAAGAAGCATAATAATTTAGGACGCTGCCATGCTCAGGAGCCGAACAAGCGGAAAGGCGGCGCCCTGCGGAGGCGATCCTGAATTTAGTCATCGTGGCTTAATGAAGATGCAGATAATCACCGACTCAGGTTATCGCTCCAGATACTGGGGTGGAGAGTAGTACTCAAATATACAAATGTATATACAACACACACACGCGCTCACATGCACACAGACACACACACACACACACACACACACACACACACACACACATACATATTTATCTATCTATCGATACATTATACATACATATGATCATGCATCTTTACTTTAGTCTAACTCCATATCTATATACTTACACCCATCGATCTATACAGATGAGGTCCAGGCGTCTCCCCAGCGGCAGATTCTCTCGCCAAACCCTCTCGTCGGAGGCTGAGGACACCCCCCCCCCTCTCCCCCTGCATGCCTCCTACAGGACGCCATGTTTGTCCGTCTCAAGGCCTCACTTCCTGGCACTTGCTTGCTTGGGCCATGTTAGTGCTAATCGGACGGGGGGCCATGAGGTCGGTATTCCCCTCAGAAACGGGTAGGACTTTCGTCTTTAACGTAATGCGGTGTCGTGCTTCGTATCGATAACGCCCACCTCACTTCAGTTCCGGATCGTGTGAATTAATCTCTATTCTGTGCTATAACTTGCGAATGGAACTTTTGAGTTGGGACTTGTACCTGCGTTGAGGTATCGTGTCATAAAAGAATTTTGTGATGGTGGTTGTGATGGTGAAGGAGGCTTTGCTGGTGATAGTGAAGGAGGTTGAGGTGGTGGTGATGGTGAAGGTGGTAGTAATAGTTTTTGTAGTGTTGGTGGAGGATGATAAGTGATAGTGATGATGGCAGTGACTGCACTGATATTAATCTGGAAGTGATGATGTTTATTTGATAAAAGAGAAGAGACAAATAGACAGACAGGTAGAAAGATAAATAGATACTTCCATTTGTCTGTCGTCTATCCGTCTCTCTCTCTCACTCTCTCTCTTTATATATATACGTATAAATATATATTTATAAATGTATATATATATATATATAAAAACACATATATACCTACACAGTACAGTTCGAAAATAGGAATGCATAGGCGTGAGATACAAGGCAATTCAAGCCGGGCCGACGAAGACAATCAGGCCAGCCATCACTCACTCAGACCTCTTACTCTCCGTTGCTATCAAAAAACGCGCAAGATACACACAACTGAACACGTCAGTGGCAGTCATACTTGGAAATAATCACAAGCGAGCTGGGACAACACTGCTTTTAATGAGTATGACGCAGAATCTGAATTGCAACATTGAGTCTATCGCCTTCGCTTCACTGCCAAATGAGCGGTGTGGGGAGGGGGGAAGGGGGAGTGGGAAATGGGGTAGGAAGGACCCATGTCTGTCACTGATGGTTTTGTGTATATATATATATATATATATTTTTTTTTTTTTTGTGAGGTTTCATATACTTTCCTTATTGTTGTAAGTGGATGATTAAATAATTGACTTATTTAGTAGTTATTTTCTTTATTGAATATGTGCTAAAAAAATATATATATAATATATATAGGTATATATATACACATGCATATATATATATATATATATATATATATACATATATAAATATATAAGTATATATATATCCATGTGTATATATATACACATACGTATATATATATATATATATATATATATATGTATAGATATACATATATATGCATATGTATATGTGTGTATCTTATATATATGTTAATACATATATACTTATATTTATCTAGCTATCTATACATGTGTATATGCATATACATATATATAGATATATAGATATATTTATAAATATACTTATGTATACATATATGGGTATTTATATATATATATATATATATATATATATATATATGACAACCATTTATCTTAATAGGATCTTCTCATTTCCCCGTCTAAGAAAAAGACCAAAGGATAAAAATGCCAATGTTAACCCATTCGCGACGTGCATGTCACGTATCCGTGCCATGCACACTGTGAGTTTACTTGTTTAATTGTTTTTCTGCATAGATGGCTACACTTGCACTAAATCACCAATGAGCCAATTACAAGTACTGCCTGTCTCGCCCGTTTACCTTTTTCTTTGATTTACGAAAATATCTTACGCTACCTTATTTTGCTATTACTATTGTTTATAACATTATAGTATGTATAATGTTTATAATAAAAATAACACCATCGATATTCATAGCACTAGTAAAAAATAAATTTTCCCGCCAATTCAAGGAAAGGGGAAATCAGGTAAGGCAGAGCCATCTATGTGTAGAGACATTTAACAAAAAAATATAAAAAATGATCACAGCATTTTTTTTTAATTTTTAAATTTTCACCGTCGCGAATGAGTTCAAAGAGACACTACCCAAAAGAAAACGAAAAACAATGAGTTTAGTTAGAATCGTTGTTTTAAAAGCCTTAGACAGACTTAATATGCTATTTCATGTGTTCGTCAATCGAGCTGCGCCGACGTCTTTGGAAATGATCGGCATCTCTTTTACTAGGACTTTGGAGGAAATGTTTTGGTTCCTTGAAGCTGATACATAATTGTTATGAAATTTCTTGGTCTTATTAATGTGAAAGTTTTTTGTTTTTTTTTATTATCATTAATTGTGAGCAGTTTGGGATTTAGCTCTATCTCATATCTTTGAGTTTTTTTAAAATCTTAATTTGTTTTCCTATGCTTTCTTTTTCAGAGTTTCGGAGATGAAATGGATTCCCTAAGAGTTTCTTCATTTTTACCTGTGTAACTATAATTTTCCTTAATTTGTATTACTAATAGTGCTATTATATTGTTATTTTTTTCTATTATCAACATTATTGATGTTATTATTATAATTATTTTTATCATTATCATTAATATTATTATTATTATTATTATTATTATTATTATCATCATCATTATCATAATCATCATTATTATCATTATTATCAACTTTGTACGCATTTTCTATTTATATTTTTTTAAGACACGTTTCCAGGAAGAATTAGATTATCCAAGAAGTCTCCTTAGCGTGATCTTGTTGAGAGTTTTCCTCAGAAAAGGAGTAAAAAGACCGTAATTTAGTTAAGAAGAAAGGGCAGAAAAAAGTGAGGGAAAAATAACATGTAGGAGACAGTGAAAAGTATGATGCCTATACTGAACAATACTCTAACAAGACGGATTTGATGCAAACTGATATATATTTTGTGAAGCACGGGTATTTTTTTCCTCGTTGGACTGTGTCGTTCTACTGCGCGGAGGGCGATGCTTATTATAAAAAAAAAGTTATTTGTTGATCGAAAAAGAGGGAAGCCTTATGTAATATAGATGATTCCATGTTTTACCCATTAGCATTACTTTTTTTTTTTTTTTTATATACACAATTTTCTTCCCGTTGAAACATATCACGAAAGTTATTAACTTAATAGAAAAATGGCAAGAGTATT
>NC_061838.1:24262258-24265371 GCF_019202785.1 Penaeus chinensis | reverse complement strand
GAGAGGAGAGAGAGGAGAGGAGAGAGAGAGAGAGAGGAGAGAGAGAATGAGAGAGAGAGAGAGAGAGGAGAGAGAGAGAGAGGGAGAGAGAGGAAGAGAAAGAGAGAGAGACATAGACAGACAGACAGACAGACAGACAGACAGACAGAGAAAGAGAAAGAAAGAGAGATAGATAGATAGAGAGAGAGAGAGAGAGAGAGAGAGAGGAGAGAGAGAGAGAGAGAGAGAGAGAGAGAGGAGAGAGAGAGAGAGAGAGAGAGATAGGGAGAGAGAGAGAAGAGAAAGAGAGAGAGACATAGACAGACAGACAGACAGACAGACAGACAGACAGACGAGAAGAGAAAGAAAGAGAGATAGATAGATAGAGAGAGAGAGAGAGAGGAGAGAGAGAGGAGAAGAGAAGGAGAGGAGAGAGAGAGAGAGATAGGAGAGAGAGGAAGAGAGAGAGAGAGGGAGAGAGAGAAGTAAAATAGAGAGATAGAGAGATAGATGAGAGAGAGAGAGAGAGAGAGAGAGAGAGAGAGAGAGAGAGAGAGAGAGAGAGGGGGGGGGGGGAGAGAGAGAGAGAGGAAGAGAGAGAGAGAGAAGGAGAGAGACAGAGAGAGAGAAGAAGAGAGAGAGAGAGAGGAAGAGAGAGAGAGAGAGAGGAAGAGAGAGAGAGAGAGAGAGAGAGAGAGAGAGAGAGAGAGAGAGAGAGAGAGAGAGAGAGAGAGAGAGAGAGAGAGAGAGAGAGAGATAGAGGGAGAGATAAAGAGACAGACAGACAGAAAGGGAAGGAGAAAGAAAAAGAGAACAAGAAAGAGAGGAGAGAAGAGAAAAAAACAAGAGAAAGAGCGAAAGTCTTAAGAATCATAGGGCATTTGGTTTTCCAAAGGAATAGCTAAGGGCACCATGTGAATGGGCACTCACCTACACAAAAGTGTTTTGGCGATCTGTACAGAGAACACCACATGGTATATAGTTATAAAAAGCAGATATGGGGCATGAACACTAGGGTAGTGTACGAATGGGTATGAGAGGTGTTGCAAAGGATGCATTATGACGGTGGTTTTGCAACATTGCCGAGCGGATGTTGCAGTATCTCTCGTGTTAGTGAGGGTATTGTGGGCATAGAGACGTGGCTTTCAGTTTCATAATTCTCTCTCTCCCTCTCTCTTTTTTACTGTGTTTTATCTGTTTATTCCTATTCTTCGTTTTGTCTCTTTGGTTTTATTTGATTCATCGATTTTCTTTGCTGTTTCGTGTGTGAGTTAATTTCAGTATCAGCTTTGCATCTAATTAATTCTCAATTTTTTTTTTTTTTTTTTTTTTTTTTTTTTGCTTTTGCCTAATGTTCTGATTTTCTAATTTGCTCTAAAATACATAATGTTTATTGAAGGTTAATACTGTGTTAATAATTAACATCTGGTACTAGAGTTTTATGTTGCATATACTGTTAAGTGATGATAAGGAATAGCTAAAAGGGATTTGTAGGCAAAAAAGGATCTTTAAAAATCGCTTTATAAGGATACTATTGTTTATGTGTAGTTATCGATATGATCAGATGACAAAATAAGTTGTAATTTTGACCTGATTTGTTATGTACATTGGTTTTTATATTAAATGTGGATATTCAGTATTTGGTTAATATTTGCTACTTATGGATTATTTAGATATATTATTTATACAGTGAAGTGATGATAAAGATTGAAGTTAAAAGGATTTAGAAGGATTTTGTAGTTAAGGGGATTATTTGTAGGTATAGACGATCAAAACCTCAGGAAATGATGATGATACTTATGTTGACTCTGGGTTATCATATCGACATGATAAAGGTGACAGAATATACTGTAGTGCTGACATTATCATGTTAAGGTCTATGTGTTCATAAATTATATGTGGTTGACAGCCTGTTGGTGTTTTATAGAGATACATACAGAGTTCGTGCAGGTGTAAAAACTGTAGTTAAAAAGATATTCTATTTGAGAGCAACACAATCTGAGAGTAAGGAAATACACTGTCGGTTTAATTAAGGGTACAATAGTTATGGATTAATTCTTGTTGCTATATATCAAACAAAGTTGACGGCTTATTAAAACTGAAAATAGATACTCTTACTGCCTGACGACCCAATTAAGAGGAATTCAAAACTAAGGTCTTAGAGTAAACTGCTGTAGTCAGTGTTGGAGACTGTAACTTAATATATTATCTATTGGTGACTCGTCTGCAATTTATCGTTTGTATCTTTAATCTGATTTTTAAAAGTACTGAGGATTATAATAAGTAATTAAAAGTAAAGTCTTAAAGTAAACTGCTGTAGTCACAGATTGTGTAATGTAATATATATATTAGTGATTTATCTATAATGCACTGTTTTGTATTTTAGTTGCAATACATTCATCTGTAATTTGATTTTTAAAATACTGATTTGTAATTCAGTTGTAATGTATTCATCTGTAATTTAACTGCAATGTACTGACTTGAAATCAAATTGCAATGTATTGATTTAATTCAGCTGCAATGTATTCACTTAATTCGACTGTAAGGCGCTGACTTGTAATTTCCAAGGATCCTCTTGTAATGCAAAGTGGCTGTACGTATAAAGATGATATCTGAATTTATTAGAAGAAAAAATGGTTGCTTACAAGTCCTTTAATCATTTGAATTATCTATGAATTCATATAGAAGCTGGTCTGAAAAAATAATGCTAATATCTCAGGGATAATTATCACTTTTTATCCTACTTACACAAATTTGTAAATGAAAAAAGGGTATACATACCACTAAATAAACATCACACGAAATTCACAATCACACTTTCACACAAGAGATATTGATTTTCTTATTGATTCTGGGGAATTACCTATGTCATCAAAGTTATAACACATACGGCAATACTGACTTTTAACATACTGAGAGTAATATAATAAATCCTTTTAAAAAACAGGTCCACAGTTACTCAAAACCCACGCATCCTCACCAGAAAAAATGATAACGATACGGAAGGAAAAAAGACGCACAAATAAGGTAAACAAGTAAAACGTAACAAGAAAATAAGAAATGACTAACATGCACGTTAAAAGACGTCGAAATGAAAACATATGGAATAGGAAATTTTCCACAGCAGAATCCAG
>NC_061838.1:24252258-24254758 GCF_019202785.1 Penaeus chinensis | reverse complement strand
TATGTTCCTCCGAGATAGGCTTCATGTATGAATGAATGACCCAGCAACACAAAAAAAAAGTGGTTGCGGGCGCATGAATTTTCTACCAACTCAGGGCCGACAATCCACGGGCTCCCCGCGCCGGCGAGCCAAACTCTCCTCTTTTTACCTCATTTTACGCTTCGTCTCATGTCATGGGCGCCTATTTCTCATCTCTCGTGATACTTTTGACTCTGTTCTATGCTTAGCGTTCGGAAAAGACGGTAGAAGCAGTCGTATTTTTTGAGTTTACTGGGAAACATGTCTCAGGTGGCTATACTATCACAGAGCTCCATCATGTCGCAATGGAGATGAGTTGCCAGATAGCTCCAGCGAAGGGAACTTTTAGAATTTTACAACCTTTTTTCCCTCCTCTTTGGTACCTACATGTACGTAACACCAAAGAATGAACATATCAAGCAGCGTATGGGTAGAAGAAAAGGCATTTAGATATAGTGCGGGTACTGCCGCCCACACTGAGCAGGTGCGAGAAAAAAATACCCTTTCTACGATGTGTTGCCATCGGAGGGGCAACATATACAGAATCATTCACCAATACTTTCACTAGTTAACGTGGAAACTCGAAAAAAAAGGTTACGAGCTTTACCGTCATTTATTTGCATGTCAAAAATCGTATCGCCTCTGAGAAATCGCAAATTGATAAAAAAAGAGTACAAAAAAGAACGAATATAAGCGAGCAAAACCGCACCATTTTTAACGCTATCGTTCCCGAGAGACCGCCGGGACAAACGAAATCACTGAAAGGAAAAGAAATTCGCACCTTCTACGTCCTCCATTTAAGGCGGAGATGAATTTATTGGTTCAGACCGAAGTCCCGATAATTTGTTGGTGATTACGAGTTCCTATGTAGGGCCCTGAGGTTAGGTGAAGGGCGTGGGGGCGGGGGAGGAATGGTGTGTTATGAAGGCAGCAAAAGTACGTTTTGATGATCAGTCAGTCTGTCGCTTTGGACTGTATATTTGTACCGTAAGAATTTGTCATTTTTTTGTGGGTTGAGTTTAATGTTATGAAGAGAATGTGATTTATTGGGTTGTCGCTACTTATAACACATCATTACATCACTTATTTGTATTTTGTACTCTGGTTCTACTACTGTTATTATGTGTTGTATTTATATAACACGCGCGTACACACACGCACGCGCACACACACACACACACACACACACACACATACACACACACACACACACACACACAAACACACACACACACACACACACACACACACACACACACACACACACACACACACACACACACACACACACACATATATATTTATTATATATATGTATGTATATTTATGTGATTATACATATGTACATTAGTTATATATATATATATATATATAAATATACATATATATGTATATATTTATATATATGTATAAACAAATAGATTAATATAAATATGCATATGTATACACACACATATACATGAATTTGTGTGTGTGTGTTCATATATACATCTACATATACATATATGTATGTGTTTGTGTAGATATATGAATATATATGTATATATATATATGTATATATGTATATTTATGTATGTATATGTACATATGTATATACACACATCTATATATATGTATATGTATATATGTATATATATCTATGCACAGACAGATATATATATGTGTGTGTGTGTGTGTGTGTGTGTGTGTGTGTGTGTGTGTGTGTGTGTGTGTGTGTGTGTGTTTATATATTTACATACGTATATACACACCTCTCTCTCTCTCTCTCGCTCTCTCGCTCGCTCTCTCTCTCTCTCTCTCTCTCTCTCTCTCTCTCTCTCTTCTCTCTTTCTCTCTTTCTCTCTTTCTCTCTTTCTCTCTTTCTCTCTTTCTCTCTTTCTCTCTTTCTCTCTCTCTCTCTCTCTCTCTCTCTCTCTCTATATATATATATATATATATATATATATACATATACATATATATGTGTATATATATACATATATATATATATATATATATATATATATATATATGTGTACACACACAGACACACACAATTATTACTATCACCATTGTATAATAGGTTTTGTTATCGATCCTCATTAACATCATCTTCTATCACAATCATCAAGAACAATAGCCTTCACATGATCATTCCATCTATCAGCACTTAGATTTTCACCTTGAATTACATTAGTATCATTACCACAAAGACCAACATGGCTGATGAAAAAAGAAATCAAGTTAATAAATGGCAGCATGCAGACATTATATATAAACAAATTTCATTAAGGTTTGACGAAAAATAGGAATAAAAAAAATGTGTTTTAATTAAACTCCTCTTTGGCACTATGCAGTAGCAGAACCAGATGGCACTGAAAAAAAGGATGCTGGCAGTAGTAATTGATAAGACGGAATATTTAGATACCATACAGGTAATTAGGTGAACAGAGGAAATGCAAATGGCGTATCTTTTGTTTTAGGAACTGAAAACAGGTGCTCC
>NC_061838.1:24227258-24247258 GCF_019202785.1 Penaeus chinensis | reverse complement strand
ATAACAACTATAACGATAATGTTGCTGCTGCTTCTGGAAATAATAATAATAATAATAATAATAATAATAATAATAATAATAATAGTAATAACAAAAATAATGAAGATTATGCGATAATGTTATGATGATGATAATGATAATGAATATAATACTGATGTGATAATTGAAAATGATAATCATAATAATGATAATAAAATTAACAACAATAATTATATTGACAGTAATAATAGCGATAGTAACAGAAATAGTAACCATGATAATAGTAAAAATTATAAGGATGACGATAACGACAAAAAAGAGCGTTAACGATGACAAGATGATAATAATGCTAATACTAACACTAACACAACAACAACCACAATTAATAGTAATAACCATCATCCCCGCTCTCCTCATTACCATCACAAAGCAATCGTGAACTAAGGAAACACGGACTTTAAAGATTATAAAGGCGAATTAAAAGGATAGCTTACCATGAACAGGAAAATTCAGCTGACAGTCGAGACCAGTTTAAATGTTCGTCTACGGACATACTAGACGTTTACAGTGTACAGCTGAGTGGAAACCAGTAAGAAGGAACTGTGATTGGTTAGATTAAGTGGCAGTGGTGTAGTTAGGTGGTTTAGCTTGCTTGTTGATTGGCCAAGGTGGTTGTAAACACTTGCGTTGGTGTAATGGGCTAATTAGTCGGGTTTAGCTACTGGTACCGAACGCATGTTAGTGTTTGATTTGCTTTGTTTTGTTTTGAATATAGTACTGTTTTATTACGATTCTTTGCGTACAATTTTTTTTTTATTTTGTGTTAAGAGAAGAGGTGAATTTTGGGGAGAAAATGTTGGATATAAAATTTAAAAAATAGATAAGAACAAGCATATCAAAACATTAGAATATCAATATGTTTGCTGTATCATCATAGTCATCAGCATTATTACTTAAATTACAATAGGTCTAGTATTAAACGAATGACGAATTGAATGCAACATTTTTTTTCTTTTTTTAGAAAAGGACGATGCACCTGACTATCCATTGCAAATCGAAATGGTTAAAAGAGAAAATAATGAAAACAAAACTAAAACACAAATAACCAAATACAAGAGGAAATTTAGAACGCATTCGGGGAGTCTTTCCTTCCTGTTACGAGCACGAGGAACCGCGAGTATGACGCCTAAAGGGAAACCATTAACGTGTATATGGGTTCCAAGTCCATGTGTGGAAAGACAGAAGCCAGCTCCGCCCCTTTTGCCGTAAAGGAACCACTAGACTCAGCCCGGTAAGCTTTTATATCCATTAATTAAGGATGTTTCCAAGGAGGGGCCTGACCTCTTCAGCAGGACTCGGTATTGTCAGGAACACACACACACACACACACACACACACACACACACACACACACACACACACACACACACACACACACACACACACACACACAAATATAGAGAGAGAAAGAGAAAGAGAGAGGTTAGAGTTGTTAGTAGCAAATATCGAAGCAACAACTGCAAAACTGCAACATAATTTTTTTCTCTCGGTTACAACAACCGCAGTCGGTTTAGCGTATTGCCCGGTGGCCTAAAGCGACCGTGTCAGGTGTAGTCCCTAAATGTTTCTGTCTCTTAGACTTTCTTTCTCTCTTTCGTCCTTCTCTCTCTCTCTCTCTATGTGTGTGTGTGTGTGTGTGTGTGTGTGTGTGTGTGTGTGTGTGTGTGTGTGTGTGTGTGTGTGTGTACATATATATGTATGTGTATATATATAAATATATGTGTGTGTGTATGTATGTATATAAAAAACAAAACACTTTAAAAAAATAAAACAAAATAAAGAACAAACAAAAAAACAGGAAGAACAACAACAAAAATATGCAAAACAAATTAAAAAAAAAATGTTCGAAAAAAATTAACACTAAGTATATAATTAGCCCAGCGTTCACCCTCGCCACTAAATGCTCATCTCTCATTAGCACATTCCAGCGACCCGAGAAACTCTGCACAAAGCTACACTGGCGTCCGAAAAGGCTACGTTTCAGCAGCTGTGTTTTTGTTGTACTTGTTTTAAATCTTTTTATCATCTAGCTGTCTGATTATTTGTCTCTGCTTGTGTGTGTGTGTGTGTGTGTGTGTGTGTGTGTGTGTGTGTGTGTATGTGTGTGTGTGTGTGTGTGTGTGTGTGTGTGTGTGTGTGTGTGTGTGTGTGTGTGTGTGTGTGTGTGTGTGTGTGTAAATAGATAGATATGTATATGATGTGTGATGCGTATTTGTATATATGTACGAAATAAAAATATTTAGTGCTAGAAGTGGGATAGAGATTTAGGTGATAGAAGATAATGAAAGAGATAAGGTAAGAAGGAAAGAAAGATAACTGGTTGAATGAAGATGGAATATTACAAGGGTGGAGAAGAAGGAGAAGGAAAAAAAAGAAAGAAAACAACATAATAAAGTAAAATGAAAGGAAGAAAGTTCGCACGATAAAAAAAGATTGAGAGTAAATAAAACAAAAAGTAATAAAACTCGGACGAAAGCGACGAGGAAAGATAAAAAAAGAATAAACCGTAAGATAAGAGCGGAGCAAAAAAAAAAAAAAATAATAAATCCAAACTCGAACGCGAAAGTAGCCCATCATGGCGCCTCTTCATAATAATGGAGGACCGTAAGGAATGCTAAAACCAAAACATTTGTGATAGAGAATACGAAAAAAAATGTAAATAGAACACATGGCGGATAAAAGATGACTAAGAAAAAAAATAGATAATACAAATGAAAAGAGAAATAGAGGGATCAGTAGACAGGTAAGCTTTTCACATACGGACAGGTAAGATTTTCCTAGTCATCAGCCATCCATAATAATACAAAAGACGCCTGAAATGTGTCTATTGTATCCGGCTTCGAGGCGTTTAAAACCTTTCTATTTAAAATTCCCTTCTCCCCCTATTTTTTTTTGTTTACTCTCTTCAGAAAGTGAGTACTCTCTCTTTCCTTATCCTCTCCATTCGGAAATAAAATGTATGAGGAAAGGGTTTAGATTATCACCTTTGAGCGTGTTAATTTATGCAAATATCTGATGTTTAATTTGTGTGGTTATGCTCTTTCGCCTTTTTTGTGTTTTGATTGCCATGTCATATTTAACTTCTATAAAAATGATATAAATAAAATGCAATAAAAATATAATATTGATGACGTGATGATGCGTGGCTATGAATATATGTTACTTTGAGAAAGCATGTGTGTGCGCGCGCGCGCGTACATGCACACGCGCTCAATCACTCTTACTATCAGTCTGCATTCGCGTCTCTTCTCTCCTCTCTCGTTCCTTCGACAGCACGCGAATGATGAGTCCCAACATCTCCCACCGTTCCCCGCATCAATATGCAAATGAGTTCCCTCGGGAGGTTAAATAGGCGAGGTTACGTAATTACAGAGGACCCCGAAGCCCGCCCTGCGATCGCCGAGGACCCGACCGCTCGCTCCGTCCGTCTCGAAGCCTCGGCCGCACGAAGCTCCACGGACGGTTATCATTGAGCCCTTGTGGGGGAACAAAGGAAAATATACGTCATGATGGGAGGGGTAGGGGGACGGGGGGAAAGGGTGGGAAGGGGAAGGGGGAAGGGTGTGAGTAAAGGAGTAATGGAGGGATGGGGGTGGGGAGAAGAAGGGGAAGTGAGTAGGAAAGGAGAGAGAGGAAGGGGACGGGGAAAGGGAAGAGAAGGGCGTAAATAAGGGAGGGAAAGGGTGAGTGAGGGAGGGAAAGAGGGAGAAGGGTGAAGGTGGAGGAATATTTAAATCTGCCGATACGGCATAAGAAGAAAAGAAGGAGAGATGGAGGAATCTTCGAACGGTTCCGAGAGAAAGCAATTAGGGAGGTGGAAGAAAACTGAAAGTTAATGAATTAATGACAGAGAGAACCCGGGGACGTTAGAGAAACTGTATCCAACCTGTTGAATTATTTCAGCGTAATATTTTTACTGACACACTTTCCAATAAGATACTACAACTGCACTATATTGAAAGGCTACACAATGTTCAAAGTAGAAGCCTAATGACAATGAATGCTCTCAGCTCAGCCTTTTGCAAACCTCTCGATTGGAATCTCAGGTTCTTGCATTGTTATTCGCATATATGTTTTTGCACTAACTCAGGAGATAAAGAAGAGAGAGAGAGAGAGAGAGAGAGAGAGAGAGAGAGAGAGAGAGAGAGAGAGAGAGAGAGAGAGAGAGAGAGAGAGATAAAATAGAGGACGGCAAAATATTAGGTAATAATTCAAGAGAGAGAAAGGAGATAGAGTACCCCCCCCCCCCTTCCCCTTCCGAGGCAAGTGTATCTCTAACCAAGAATGTCAGAGATCGCGTGTCATCTTTTTCTTCTTTTCTTTTACTTTTTATCGCGAATTTCCGACGGCTTTTGTACTGGTAAATCACAATTACACGATTCAATTAGATCTGTTTACACACTCCGGGCCAAATTACCGCCCAAATTACCGCTTCAAGGAAGAAAAAGCCAATTTGACACGTTTTCATTTTCGAAACGTTTCGTGTCTCCAACCCTCGCGCAACAAAAATAGCCGGCATTGTAAACCTGCGTTTTTGTCCTGTAGAGAAGCGTTGTTTTGTAATGGCATTTGAAGAGAAGCACGCGACAGTCCCTACAGCAAATAGCCGACTAGTCTTTGAAGATAAGCATTTAATGATAGTAATTCTTACCGTAGAAGGCTCAGAAAGGTGCAGGGATATCCGTGTTATTATTGTATAGGTATTGTATGGTGTGTGAGGAATGGCCGAAGGAGATGATTACTGATGTTCCTTCCATTGTTGTGTGCAGGGGTGGTTGTTTATGAGTGTTTTAGAGTGCAGATGGTATTTCGGTGTTTATGCTGAGTGGGTGGTCACTGTTGCAGGATCCTAGGACTTCAGTTTCTCGTCTCTATTACTGTGTAATTGTTGCGTTTTGTTTATTTATCAGTTATTGTTGCTGTATTTCTTGTTATTAGTAATTTTATAACTCATAATGATTATAGTCATTATCTTTACCTATATCATTGTTATTAGTTACACATCAGTTTATAAAAAAAACAATAATAATAGTAATAAGAAATGATCATAATGATCGCATTATTATGATTAATATGATCGCTACCATTATAACTGCTACTACCATCATTTATCATAAATAATATGCTGTTTATTTTATCACTGCCAATAATCGGTGATGTCAACTGCATTTTTATTATGATTACTTCATATTTTGTATTCACTTCATCTACTAAATTTTAAACTGTGATATCCTGCACTTGTGTATTGAAAAAAAACAAAATAAAGGCAACGGTGACGATAATAACATATGTTCCTGGATTGACATAATAAAACAGTAACAGTAAAAATTGAAGTAAAAATAATTCAGGCGGATATATTCTGTTCAGCAAACTACTAATCGTAAAATAATACTAATAACACAAAACCTTATGCCAATTTTTGTCCCAAGATGCATAGCACGTGTGTTTATTCGTATTTGCTTTTCGTAGCCCATGTATATTCAGTCTGTTCTCTATATGTATATGCAAATTTTACCTGAAGTTCCACAAATTATCGACGGGAAAAATCAATTACATCTCTGGTGCGTATAAGGAATAATCGATCAGTTGTCTAATTTCACTGTAAATCGCGGTGATAATAATGGATCACGTGACTGGAGGAAAGTAATTTTTTTTTCTCGCGGGAGAAAATATCATAAGGCGCAAGAAACACTTCTAGTAAAATGTCTTGGAAATGTAAATTTATATATATTTTTAATCTGTCGAAGTTTGAGGAAAATAATTAATGAATCTATTAGAATTTGTGGTGAATGTTTAATGAGTCCGTTCAAATTTCTGGAAAATACTTAATGAATCAGTTGGAACTTGCTGAAAATACTTAATGATATAATCAAAAGTCTTTATATTTATTTATTTATTTATTTATTCTTATTCTTATTTCTTTTTTTTTTATGAAAGGCTAGTTTATTTATGCGATTGGAGTAGGTTAGATATGTTATGCAAAGAGGAAGGATATTTAAAGCGTGATTTTAATTTCTGTAATTTCCTTTGGTCTTTTTTATTTCATTTATTTATTTATTTAATATCATATTTTAAAGGAATGGGCGGACAATACGGGGGGGGGGGGGGGGCGCTAAACTCCTGTGCAAAATAGCTGAAATTCATCGACAAAAGAGGAGGAGGAAGAGAAGAAAAAGGAGAACGAGAAGAAGAAGAAGAAGAAGAAAAAGGAGAAGAACGAGAATAAAATGAAGGAGAAGGAGGAGAAGAAAGAGGAGAACGAGAAAAAGAAAAAGAAGGAGAACGAGAAGATGATGATGATTAAACAGAAGAAGAGGAAGAGAAGGAGGAAAAGGAGAACGAGAAGAAGAAATAAGACGATAGAGGAAGAAAATCAATAAAAAATAAGCGAGAGCAAGAGAGAGAGAGAGAAAGAGAGAGAGAGAGAGAGAGAGAGAGAGAGAGAGAGAGAGAGAGAGAGAGAGAGAGAGAAAGAAAGAAAGAAAGGGAGAGAGAGAGAGAGAGAGAGAGAGAGAGAGAGAGAGAGAGAGAGAGAGAGAGAGAGAGAGAGAGAGAGAGAGAGAGAGAAAGAAAGAAAGAGAGAGAGAGAGAGAGAAAGAGAAGAAAGAGAGAGAGAAAGAGAAAAAGAGCGAGAGAGAGGCAAAGGAAGAGAAGATCACAGCCTCCCGACCTGGCAGCAAACAGCATGTTTTCCTGGTAGGTTCTGGCGTTCGGCGTAGTGAAAGTGAATCCTCTACGACCCCCTTGAGCCATTGTGTTGTGCCATTGTGTACATCTCAGATTTAGAGGAAGTCGGAGGAAGTCACGCTTGAGTAACGGACGTTCTTGTATGAGGTGGGTATGAGGTGATGGGGTGGGGTAGGTATGAGGTGATGGGGTGGGGTGGGTATGAGTTGATGGGGAGGGGTGGGTATGAGGTAGTGGGGTGGGGTGGTATGAGGTGATGGGATGGGGGATATGAGGTGGTGGGGTGAGGGGGTATGGAGAGAAGGGGGGAGGGGAGGGGAAGGGGGAAGCGGAGGAGGAGGGGGATGGGATGGGGAAGGTGGAGGTGGACGAGGGGGAGGGGGAGGAGGTGGGGGAGATAGAATGTGGAAGGTGGAGATGGAAGGGAGGGGGGGGGAGGAAGTGGAGGAGAGGGGATGGGGGAGGAGGTGGTGGAGATAGAGTGGGGGATGGAAGATGGAGGAGGGGAAGAAGAAGAAAGAGGAGGAGTAAGAAGAGTAAGAGAAGAAGGAAGTGGTGGAAGTGGACCACGGCAACGAGGAGGAGAAGGAGGAGAAGGAGGAGAAGGAGAGAGAAGAGGAGGAGGCTTTGAATTTCCCAGCGCCAACGGGTGGGCGGCCATCGCAGGTCACGTGCTTAGTATATACCGGGGAGGAGGGGGGGGGTCATTAGAATGTAAGATCCATATGGTGTGTTTGTATATGTAAATTTGTGTGTATGTATACACACACACACAAACACACATACACACGCACGCACACACACACACACACACACACACACACACACACACACACACACACACACACACACACACACACACACACACACACACACACACACACACACACACACACATATATATATGCATGTATATGTGTATATATATACGTATATATGTGTATATATACATATATGTATATACACATATATGTGTATATATATATACATTTATATATATATATATATTTATATATACGTGTGCATGCGTATGTGTGTATGTATGTGTATATATATGTATATGTATATATATATATATATATATATATATATATATATATATATATATAATGTGTCTGTGTGACACACACACACACATATATATATATAGATAGGTAGATATAGATATGAATATATATATCAACACACATCTCCCTCTCTCTCTCTTTTCTCTGTTATCTACCTATCCATCCCTCTATCTATATATGAATATGACGTAACATTACACAAAGCATGCACGCTGGCCCTCAAACGCCGACATATACGTCCAGGCGAGCTGTCGAAGGTACGCCACATGACTGACTTCTGGTGTGATTCGAATAACTCACACGTTGTAGAAGTTCGTAGCAGGATTTTATCTCGAGAAGAGAAAGTAAATAGAGGAGGTGGGGTGAAGGGTGGGTTGGGGTGGGCTGGGTTTGGGTATGGTGGGTTGGTGGGTGTGAGTTGGTGGGTTGGTGGGTGGGTATGTGTTGGTGGGTAGAAGTTGAGTGGGTGTGAGTTGGTGGGGTGGGGTGTGTGTGGTTGGGGGGGTATGAGGTGGTGGGGTTGGTGGGTATGTGTTGGTGGGTAGAAGTTGAGTGGGTATGAGTTGGTGGGGTGGGGGGGGGGGGTGTGATTGGGGGGTATGAGGTGGTGGGGTTGGTGGGTATGTGTTGATGGGTAGAAGTTGAGTGGGTATGAGTTGGTGGGGTGGGGGTGTGTGGTTGGGGGGGTATGAGGTGGTGGGTAGAAGTTGAGTGGGTATGAGTTGGTGGGGTGGGGGTGTGTGGTTGGGGGGTATGAGGTGATGGGGCGGGGTGGGTATGAGTTGGTGGGGTGAGGTAGGTATGAGGTGGTGGGGTGGGGGGTATGAGGTGATGGGGTAGGGTGGGTATGAGGTGGAGGGGTAGGGTGGGTATGAGTTCGTGGGGTGGGGGGGGTATGAGTTGGTAGAAGTTGAGTGGGTATGAGTTGATGCGTGGGTATGAGTTGGGATGTGGGGAAGTTATGAGTTGATGAGTATGAGTTAAGTGGGTATGAGTTGGTATGTGGCGTGGATATGAGTTAGTCGGTAGAGTGGGTATTAGTATACTAGTGGTGGTGGGGTTGGGTGGGCAGGGACGTGGGGGTGGGGGGGGGAGGAAGGAAGGGTCAAACTGTACCCACTGACATTCGGGTATAGTCATAGATTAAACTCTCGATAAACCTTTTTAAGCTTTTATCATTGTGGATTTGTATTTTATTTATTTTTTTACCTAGTTAAGCATACGATATTTTTGGTTTAAAGACAAGTGTATCATTATTATTAATCTTTTTTTGGTAAATTTTATTTGGAAATAAGTATCTTTTATCCCTTTTAACTGAATGAATTGAAGCTTTCACTTTATGCATGCTTAAGGAGGATGAATTATTAATGATAGAAGAACATGCAAGCCTACACGTGTATAAACTTAAAAGCACACACTAAGCTGATTAAATTCCGAGATGGAACTGATACGCTAGGATAGGCCTAAGGAGATTAAAAGTACCTCAAGAAGAGAGTTTAAGGAATGAAACGAGTGATATTTTGAACTACGGGATTTTTAGTAGTAAGTAACAGGGAAAAAATGTATTGTAGTGATCAATAGTGCGTTTATTAATGATGGGTAATGAACTACCGCCTTCTAGAATGGCGTTTATTAGCATTGCTATTATGATCGCTATCAGAAAACGTTTTATCGGCCATATATAGCAATCAGGCATCGAAAGTAATTAGCATAATGACCACAACCTCCAAATGGCGTTAATACTTGAGCTTTTTCCATCCCTCACCTTTCTCCTCATGTGCAGTGTATCAGGTTACCACTGATAATCGCTTTATACAGTGTTTGCTAAATCCCTTTCGTGGAAATATGTGTCCATTATGTGTCCATTACCTTGACCCACGTGTGATGTATGACTATCCCTTGTCTTTTCGATGGCCATTAATTTTCTCTAAGAGTGACGGATGGCTGGGTTTTATAGGAAGTTAATTTTTACGGTGATGCTAATTCTTGCAAAATAATGATAATGCTCATAATAATAATGTTAAGATAATAATAATAATAACATTAATGATAAAATAATAATAACAATAATAATGTTAAAATAATAATGATAATAAAAATAATAATGATAAAGAAAGGATACAAATAAAGTAATAAAAACATCTGTGTACAACAACCATGAGACGTACTGACACCACCACTAAGGTACACAAAATGTAAATAACTTAGTCACGTCTTCCCCTACGAAACCAACCACAGCAAAGCCTTTACCCATAGCCAGGCATACGCAGTTCTCCGACATCAGAAAGTGACTGAATATAGGCATAGGGACTTGTGCTCATCAACGCTCGTGTCCCGATGAGAGGACGGTCTGTTTTTATCATTCTTGGGACCATTGGTGAAGAGAATGTGAGACACGTTGCGAATCGACGATACTGATGATGATGATGGTAGCGACTGTTAAGGCGAAGAGGATCGCCATTGACTATTAAAGACTGATTGATAACGATTGGGATTTTTATAGTGGTGGCGATCGCAATGGTAAAAGTGTTAGTAGACATAGAGGGATATGGTAATGTTGATTTGTAATAGATTTGTGAATGTCAATGAGAAAAGTAATAATCACGGCAATGTCTTAATAGTTACAGTAATAACAAGAAACTCGCCATGAATGAAAGTTTTTTTTTTTAGCAATAATGACAATAACAACAGTAGTTAATGTCAGTTTTTGCCTTAAAAAGTGACATTTGATATTAATGATGAAATTGATAAAGATTGATTGATATATATGGTTAAGGAGCTGCTGGTGGTAAGTAATAATGGTTATGGAAATAATGGTAGTAAATATAATAATTCTAATTTTTATTGCATTCATTATATAAATAGTAAATAACAGTAGTAATAATTTTAGTGATGATGATTACGTTTATGGTAATAATAAGCTAAAAATATTAGTGACAATGCACATTTTAATGAAAATCTTGCTGGAAATGTTCATTTGATAAATACATATGTTTCTGGAAACGATTCGTGCAGTTGGAATGATAAATTGAAGAAAGATACAAGAAATTCCTCAATAAGGAGTACAGGCGTAAAATATTTCTTACGTGGTATTTGAGTGGTCCATTGAAGCAAGGCAGCGCACGTGATGGCTTGCGATTCTAAATGTCACCGTTTTATGCCGCTTTAATTTCGTATTCTATAAGTGGCTCGAACAGCCAGCGGTGGGAAAAGTAGCAGTTGCATCTATTTGAATTAGTGTCATTTTGAATTTCAGTTTGGATTTTAACATCAGATTTACGATTAGACGGATGAGTGAAATTCAATGTTCAGGCACGAAGTACATCCAGTTAATGCACGTAATTGACCAAACAGTGTTGAAGAAAAATAGCAATGCAGTAGTACAAAGATCTATTAAAATTCGCCGAGATACCCGTTCGCCAATAATGTCCGGCCGTCATTTGACAGTTAAGTTTTTGCTCCTTTGATTCAAGAGGCGAAAGTTATTTTATACCCGCGGTCGCTAAGGGATCCAAGATGGCGGCTTCCCTTTTTCTTTTGTTTTACCGCATTTTTATCAGGAATGTTAAAAGGATCATTTTTTTTCAAAACTTTTTTTTTCTTTCTTAATGGGTTACAACTACAAAAGGAAAGTACATTTAGCTTCTTATTTTTCTTGTAAAGGAGAAAGAAGGACGGGTTGCTAGTTTTCAGAAAAAAAAGAAAACAAAAAAATATGTTGAAAAACTTGTTCGCTAGATATGACAAACATTGTTACCGCTATTTACGTTGCAACATTTCTTTGTATTATTTGTAAATGCTAATATACTACCATTATGAAAAATAAGTACTGAGAAAATAACTAAGAAAAGTCATTGAAAAGTGACGTAATTAGTATAAAGAGCGAAAATCTTTGTTCGAAATGCATATTTTCTAAAATTCCATCCAGTTGCAAATGTACCTGAAAACTGCATTATCATATTCAAGAAGTAGATACAAATCAGCGGGATACAGAGCTAAACCAGTTCCACCTGCTTTATAAATAACGCCAATCTAAGTCGAGATAAATATTATAAGAGGTTTAACACTCTTATGATAAGGAAGACCACGAGGCTGAACCACCTAGCGCTCGTATCGAGTGCCTAAAAGGTTATTTTCATCGATAACATTAATCTTCACAAAGTACCGAGGGTTTACTTTTAAGTCTGGGGGTGGGAGTGGGGAGAGAAGGGGAGGGGGGAGAAAGGGGAGAGGGGAAAGAGAAGGGGGGAGGGAAGAGAAGAGGCAGGGGGGGAGAAGGGGGAGGGGGAAAAAGAAGAGGTAGGGAGAGGGGGGAAGGGGAAAAGAAGAGGTAGGGGGAAAGAGAAGAGGGGGAGGGGGAAGAGAGGAGGTAGGGGGGAAGGGGAAAGGGGAAAAGAGAAGAGGGAGGGGTGGGAGAGAAAGGGGAAGGGCGTATAATGCTCGATGTCGCGGGCTTTCGGGAAATGATTAATTATGGGTGGATATGCGGTTGTAATAGTGGTGTTATGTTGTTTGCTTGATATTTTCTTCGATATTTACGCAGACTCACACACAGAGAAACGAAGACACAAACATACACAGCGCAGTACATATGCAAGTCTTACACTTTTTTAAAATTACAGATTACAACAGAGAATAAGACAGAGAGAGAGAGAAATATAAAACAAATATCACCAAGTGTGAGTACCTTTGTTTGTCTTCCCGCTCGTTTGAACCGCGAGTCAACAGCTCTCGGCGACGAAAATAAACAGCGTCTGTCACTCAGCGGTTCCTTGACGCCGCGCGGACTGTCCTCAACCGCTGCGTTACGCGGGTTGCAAGACTGGGGGTAGGTTCTTGTTCTGAGGGAGAGGAGGCCATGGGTAATGCATTTACAGTGTGTGTGTGTGATTATTTGTGTGTGATTGTGATTGTGTGTGTGTGATTGTGTGTGTGTGATTGTGATTGTGTGTGTGATTGTGGTTGTGTGTGCGTGTGCTTGTGATTGTGTGTGTGTGTGATTGTGATTGTATGTGTGTGATTGTGATTGTATGTGTGTGATTGTGATTGTGTGTGTGGAGGGGGGGGGGGTCGCGTTTCGTAAGTCTGTTGTAATTAATACATTTGGTGGCATTTGACACTGGATGGATTGTGATATGCAGTATGAGACTCCATAAACAGTAACATACGTACCGACTGTTATCTTTTGTCCATCAGTTAACGTTAGCACATTCACACACGTACACACCCATACTCTCAACCCTACACACACACACTCTCTCCGGACCAATTTATTCTTTAGAAAAAAAAAAATGTCCCCTGACTTGTTAAAAAAAAGGTAAGTGTCACCAGACAAAAAGGTAGGGGGGGTAGGGGGGGAGGGGGAGGAGAGAAAGTCATCCAGGTTCCCTCCCCCCTCCCTGCCCCCCCCCCCCTAACCCCATTGGCACGCCATAGACTCCCACGGGCTCTTGACAGGTGTCCCGGCGCGTGGAAAATGTCCCTCTATCGTGTCTTGTGTTGAGAGACTACGGAAGTGGATACTCGAGGTGCGCGGTTTTGCATTTTATTTATTTATTTATTTATTTATTATTGTTATTATTATTATTATTATTATTATTATTATATTATTATTATTATTGTTATCATCATCATCATTATTATCAGTTTTATTGTTGTTATTATTATAATTATTATCATTATCTTTATTATCATTATTATTATTATTACTATTGTTATTTTCATTATCATCATTATTTACGTTTTTCTAAGCATTTTTTCCTTTTTCTTCCTTTCTTTACATCTATTCATGCGTTTCTTTTTTTTTTTTCCTTTTCTTTTTTACGTTTGTTGGTATTTCGTTAATACATTTCATGTGTTTTACTCTTTCTAAAGACATTTTTCAACCATTCCTGTATTTTACTTTTTTTCTCACAAAGGATAAAGGAAAAAAATACAGCAATTCCTTTTTGGGCGTCGGATTTTTTTAAAGCATTTTTACAGCATTTATTTTCTTCTTTATAACTATTAATATAACGTCTTGCTTTGGGATCATTTAAGTTCTATAAAGGTGTAGAGAACGAGCAAGTGTGAAAACAATCCATTACTTCTACAGTAAGATATACCAAGACTATATATCTTCCACCGTTTCTGTTTGTTTTTTTTTTTTTTCTTTTGGCTCGAAAATATCTCTACGTCTGTTTAGATTACAGATGAACCTCAACGCAGTGAAACTACCAATCCCGGAAGGAGGTAAATTTCGCCCGCAGGAAAGTCAAGTATGCTGTCCATCGTGGTTGAGCCAACGAGGACTGTGCGTTTGGGGGGAAACGGAGTAAGTAGGTACGTGTTTAAGCAGATACGGACATATACGATACAAAAAAGGAAAGAGAAGGAAATAAATAGAAAATATGTAGGTAAGTTGATAGTATAATCAGTCTATTCCTATATAAGTTAAAACAAAGATAGATAATACCCATATATCTATAACTATATATATATATGTATATATATGTGTGTGTGTGTATATATATACATATATATATGTGTATATATATACATATATATGTGTATATACAAATACATATATATGTGTATATACACATACATATATGTGTGTGTGTGTGTGTGTGTGTGTGTGTGTGTATGTGTGTGTGTGTGTGTGTGTGTGTGTGTGTGTGTGTGTGTGTGTGTGTGTGTGTGTGTGTGTGTGTGTAATACATATATGAGCATATGTATATACACATATATAAATACATATATCTATATATATATCTATCTATATATCTATATATTAATATATATATAATAGATTGAAATCGAAAGAACCAACACTCTTCTCTCTCCCTGAACGAAAACGCCGCTAAGTGCCACCTTCGGAGTCAACTTGCCTCCGACAAGCAGCTGTGCAATCCCGCTGCAATGCCTTGTCATTAATGCCACCAATGACACCCTCGAAAGGCACGGAGCGAGAGAAAAAGGAGCGAAAAGTGTCCAAGCAAGCTTAAGGGCACGTAAATCATGAGAATTTTCGGTAATATTGTCATGTTTTTTTTAAGCCCGAGTCATGTTATTTCGCCGTCGACCTGTTGCTGTACGTGCTCGTTATTGGAAGGAATTTATTGCAGGTAAAAGTGTGCAATGAAAGAAGTTCACTTAGATATTTATTTGTTACTCTTATTTTTTTTTTTCTTCTTTTTTTTGTCTGGCTTTATAACAGTATGTAATGGGCATGTAATTTTACCATAAAGTTTAAAAGTAATGTAGATATGAGAATGGATTTTTTTTTAGTGTATAGTTATAGTGAATATAGTCCATATAATGTTTTTTTTTAGTCATGTCGAGGGCAAAGTAAAACTCATTATTCCGCACCACTTAAACTTTATTAATTAATAAGAAAATTGAAAAATAGTCACGCCGCTGTACGAAGAGAATATTAACAGTTATACAATTAGCAATGAAGAAATAAAACATTCTGAAGGAAGTAAACATTTCCTCGTTTAGAAAATCGGTAGGAAAAGTAACACGTAAAACAGATTGGAAAAATAATGTAAATCGATTGAAGATAATTTTCGTTGTTAGAAGACAGAAAGGAGGCAGTTTGCTTATTTGATTTCCAGGGGGTAATTTTTATTTTTAAGAAGGAGGAATTCGTCTGAAAAAAAGGTGTCATGAACATTCACAGTTAGACGCAATTGGCGTTTCAACTGTCATGTATCGGAGCGTACACATGCTGTATACTGTGTGTGTGTGTGTGTGTGTGTGTGTGTGTGTGTGTGTGTGTGTGTGTGTGTGTGTGTGTGTGAGTGTGTGTGTGTGTGTGTGTGTGTATTTTTACACATACACATGTGTATACACATGCATGTATCTATCTATACATAGAGTAAATATCTATGTCTATATTATCCATATTAATTTATCTATATAACAATCTATATCCATACATGCCTGCATACTTACATACAATTGCCTACATACATGCATACAAACATACATACATATGCATTCATATATATATATATATATGTATATATATTATATTATATATGTGTATATATTATATTATATATATGTATATATATGTATATATATTATATATGTATATATATTTGTGTGTGTGTGTGTGTGTGTGTGTGTGTGTCTGTATCTACACACACATACACGCACATAGACTAAAAAACACACACGCGTATACGGGTCTAAGGATACTAGTGTAATAAACTGGTTCTTATCGTCGGAGGATCAAGCAAGAATCCCTCTTGATAAATTGCAGATAAATCTATCCCTAGCGATAACATTTGGGGGAGGCGCCTGAGAGATACCCTTTTTACAGGTCTCAAAAATAGGCACGATTTTACCCCGTCCGCGTATACAGGTCCATTAGTCCGTTTGTTTATTCAGTGGGTCTGTGTGTGGCGTGTTAGAGGATCCCATTAAACTGATTCAGATTTTTCGTCCTGATATCAGCCAAATTTGGAGCGAGATTCGGACGGATCGCGTGTCTGTCCCGGGAACTATTTTTAGGCACGTGGTCCCTGTCTCGGACTTAGAAATCGGTATTTAAAAAAAGGAATTTAGATTGATAATTATTCTGGATATTTATCTACACTTAGGGATTGATTCAAGCTATTTGCCGTCGCCCTCCCCCAGGGCCTAAACGAATGATAATGTGCTTGATAAAAAAAAGCAATTGTGGTTTAGGTTGTTGCATTATGTAGAGGCGGGATTTTGTCATTTGAATATCTCCTGATGCCGGGCGGAGTTTATATGCAAAGTGCTCTTGCGCTGACCAGCAAACGGTCCCTGCTTTGAGGCTAACAGAACCGTGTGGTGAATGGCAGTGAAGATAATGATGCTAATATTAGTGGTTATTTATCTAAAAGTGTCACCATCAAATCCTACCACCTATGGTTAATGAAGCTCCCGCTGTATGCTGGAGGTTCCAGTATTGTTACTCTGCTACGCACTCTGCCTCTCTGGCGTATATATAAGCTCTCCTGCAAACAAGGGCATGGCCTACTCTCACGCCTTCTGTCTCTGCTATTTGTAGACCTACCTACCGGATGCTGTCTCTTCGATTAGTACTGTTATCGGCCTTGACTGTGTTATAGTTGCGCTCAACTAGTTTTGCCATCAGCTAATGGCCCGGGTTAAAACTACTGTTATTTTCAACTACCTCTCAGACTTTCACTCTCTGCGCTAATAACGGTTTCAACCCATCAGCTTTTTATAGGACAAAGAAGCCATCATTAGCTTCTAGATATCTTCTCCTCACGCTTAGAATCACAGCGTTAAAGGTATTTAATGATAACAGATGATTAGGAACTTAGACAACCTGAGATCCGGCAAGTCATCATCGATCGTGTGTTTGTTTGTTCGCCGTTTCGAAACGTTTGATTTCCTGGTGAAACGTGGGCCGAGTCTAAACGTTCTCCGGCCATCATTTGCCAGGAATTATAAACTTTAATGAATAACTGAAGATGATCACGGTGATTGCTTTTAGAAAGTTGATAGAAAAAAAAAAAGGAGGAAGAGGACTCAGAAAAGCTTTAATAATTCTTGTCATTATTATAAGTGGTCTTGTTATCTATATTATTAATTTTAATTTTGCTGAATTCATTTGTCTTAACTTTGATATAATTATCATTAGTATTCGTATTCTTATCAGCATCATATCAGCTATTAGCTTCATAATAAAAATAAGCGAAAGAAGATCTGAAATTAACATAAATATTTTTTGCTCAGTTTTACACGTTAAGACTCGAAATTTCCTGATTTTTACCATTTTTATTTTTTCTATCAAATTGAAATGTCAGAGATGAAATATGCTTTTGGAAAAATGCATTAAAATTGAACATTTCCTGCGTGATAATTCCTTCTTCATCCTTGATTGCAGACTTGTTGAAAAGAGCAATCGATGTGAGTTGCCGGTTCACCATTGAGGGAAGAAAATCGTCACTGAATTTTAGAATTAAATGATTTGTTGATTATGATTTTCCCGTAAGATTTATAATCCAGTGGCAAGAAAACACAAAGAGGAAAATTGGAAGAAAGATGAATAATAATAATATTAATAATAATAATATTAGTAATAATGAAAATAAAATAATAATGATAATAATAATAATGATAATAATAATAATAATAATAGTAATAATAATAATAATAATAATAAAATAATAATAATAATAATAATAATAAAATAGTAATAATAATAATAAAATAATAATAATAATAATAATAATAATAATAATTATGATGATAATAATAATAAAGAAATAATAACTTATTATTAGTAGTAAAGTATTAATATTGCTGTTGTATTGTTATTATAATTATCGTTATTATCATTGTTGTTGTTTTTAACATTTAGATTACAACTTTTAAATAATGTTGAATTTATTTTGGTTAGATTCTATTTCATCGGCATTAGTCAAGTGAAGCTTGCAATATTGATCACCAATGAAAGAGATATACAGATAAACAGATTTCAAGGTGAAAAAAAAAACATTTCCTGCTTTGAAAAAAAAGAAAAAAAGAAAAAAAACTTGACTTGAAAATATGAAGATCAGAGATAAGATATAAAGAGGAAGAAAAAGATACGTAAATATAACACAAACGTAGATAAGAGACCGAACATGGAGCTGAAAATAATTCGTGTTGCTGTATCTTTTCATCGGATTTTATCACTGCAATCTCAATATTGATTCAACAGCAGCAACGCTTATATGATAATAATAATGATAACAATAACAAATTAATAATGATAACAATGATAATGATAATAATAGTAATGCTAATAATAACCAAATAATGATGCTGATAATAATAATAATAGTAATACTACTACTAATGATAATAACAAAGTAATAATAATAATAACAAAATAATAATAATAATAATAACAAAATAATGATAAAAATAACAATGATAATAACAAAATAATGAAAAAAATAACTGATAATACTAACAAAATAATAATAACAACAACAGTAATAATAACAATAGTAATAAGTATAATAACAATGATAAAATAATAATGATAACAATAGTAATAAGTATAATAACAATAACAAAATAATAATAATGGTAACAATAGTAATAAGTATAATAACAATAACAAAATGATAATAATGGTAACAATAGTAATAAGTATAATAACAATAACAAAATAATAAAAATGATAACAACCAAATGATGACATTAACCCAACTAAACGCTCTTCCCAAAGGCGAGATCCGTCTTGGGCCCAAACACAGCATAGAGATATTTGCCAGAACAACCGTTTCTAAAATCTGAAGGGCGTAGTCTGCAATAATGGCTTTCCAGTCTTATCTCGCGCTTATGAATATAGAACCGGACCTTTAGAGAGAAAAAAATAGGTGTAGCCATTAGGGATTTTGTGTAAGGTATACAGGGTGAGCCTTTTGACCTGAAAAACCCATTCGTCTTTTTTTTTTTTTTTTTTTTTTTTTTTAATCCTTTTTCGTTTTTTTTTTCTATCCACCTTCGCGATTTTTTTTTTTTTTTTTTTAATATAAATACTTCTTATCTACCGTCTACGCGATTTTGTTTTGTTTTTCTTTTCTTTTTTCATTCGTTATTCGGTTTTCATCTTTTCGTTTTCTCTCGTTTTCCATCCACTTCCTTCGTGTTATTTTTTTTTTTTTCCTTTTCTTTCTTTCATCCACCATCTTTACGTTTTTTTTTATCTCTCTTTTTTTCCATCCACCGTCTAAGCGATTTTGTTTTGTTTTTCTTTCTTTTTCATCTTCCTTTTTCGCATTTTTTTCTTTTCTTTTTTTTATCCACCTTCTTCGCGATTTTTTTCTTTTGTTTTGGAGAGAAGGAAGGTTGCTGTTGTTTGTTTATTTTCTATGTTGATGTTGGTCTTAGTGTTATCGGCATTATCTTTATAGTTATCGTTGTCTTTGATGTTACCATTATTGTTATTATTAGTATTATTGTTATTATCATTATTATTATTATTATTATTATTATTATTATTATTATTATCATTATTATTATTATTATTAATATTATCATTATTGCTGTTGTTGTTGTTGATTCGCTATTATTATCAATGTTATTTTTATTATCATTGTTATTAATATTATTATTGTTATTATTATTATTATTATTATTATTATTATTATTATTATTATTATCATTATTATTGTTATTACCATTATTATTATTATTATTATTATTATTATTATTAATAATATA
>NC_061838.1:24212258-24214758 GCF_019202785.1 Penaeus chinensis | reverse complement strand
TAATAATAACAACAAAAACAATAAAGATAATGATAATAAAGGCGTAGCTAAATATTTGGAAGACCGAGGGATGGAAAAAGTATACGAGGCAAATAAAACTCATTTAAAACTTTGCATATAACTTATCTTAACTAGTTATTCATCTTAGTAGATTTGCGAATTTGTTCTTATTAATTATTATAATTATTAATGATTATTATTATCCTCCCTTAGTTATGCACACACACACACACACACACACACACACACACACACACACACACACACACACACACATATATATATATATATATATATATATATATATATATATACACATACATATACACATGATTCAAGCAATATTCTAAATCTAGCCGAACCAGAGAACGACAATAAACAAAACAAAATCGCATCACAGCCACTCAGAGGACGCGTGCTCTGAATGCTCTCTGATCCTTTCAAGGTCACGTCGATTCCATTCACGTCACAGGGAAGTCATGTCCTGCCATTCGGACGAGCGAGAGAACGACCATCATACGCGTATATGGTTCGAGACACGGCCAATTTCCTAACCTCGCTTCTATAGACTATAGTATTTTTTTACGTACGATAGATGAAAATTAATAGCTTATCTTGGTTAGTATTTTTTTTTTTTTTCTTTTAGTGATTTAAGACGATTAAAAAGGGGAAACAGTATATGATTAACATCCATTTAATGAGGGTTTGTTATTATCCTATATAACAGATATTTAACAGGGTTTTAATAGCAAGAAGCCGTTTGTCGTGTGAAGTGGTAATTGTCCATGAGCAAGGGAGGGAAGTTGGAAGGGAGGGGAGGGGAGGGGAAGGGAGAGGGGGAGGGGAGGGGAAGGGAGAAGGGGAGGGAGGGGAAGGGAGAGGGGAAGAGGAGGGGAAGGGAGAGGGGGAGGGAAGTTGGAAGGGAGAGGGGGAGGGGAGGGGGAGGGGAAGGGAAGGGTGGAGGTTGAGGGGGGTAGGGGAGAGGGAGAGGGAGAGTGGAGGGAAGGGAGGGGGTAGGGGAGGGGAGAGGGAGAGGGGCTTGATGGACGAAGGGAGGGGGGTTGCTGAGGGCGAAAGAATCATTAAGGGTGAGGGGAGGGACTATTAACGGTGGGGAGAGGGGTGTATCAAGGGAAGGGAGAAGGTTATATCAAAGTAGGGGAGGAAACATTAAGGGTAAAGAGAGGAAGTGTTGAGAACAAGAGGAATTTGACACTAAGGGTGATAGAGGGCGCGTACCAAGGGAGTAAACAGGGCTGCATGAATGACCACCGAGCGTACGTGTTCATTGAATCAAACGAGCACGCATGGATGATGTACGAGGAGGTTGCACGCCCTCACGCCCCCCCCCCCCCCTCCCCACCGCCATAGAACCACGCCCACTCGAGTAGGACCCGCCCACCGGACGCGTCTCCGTCAGGCACCGCGTGTGTCTGACGCTCGCTGCATAGAATGGAAATGGGGAAAGACAGCTGTTTGATTTATGAACGAGCGAATGCATTAATAAAAACGTGAGAATATTTTTTGTTTTTCTTAGCGTAGAGAGAATGATGAAGCTGAAAATAAAAACGAGATGAATTCATATACTCAAAATCCATCTTATTTATTCTATTCCAAACATCATTAGTCTCCATCTAGAGCGCAGAGCCAAGTGACTATTCAACAAAATATTAAGTCAAACCTCACACACACACCAAATACACACAAACAAACACACACACAAAAAAAACATACACACATAAATATCAATCGATTCCCGGTCCTCGAACCAAACAACAACGGAATCGAGCGGTAACAAATGACTCCATTGTAGCGCTTATCTTCCCTCGCTCGCCAAGTGATGTGCGTGTAACCGAGCGAGAGACGCGACGAGCATCTTGGCCCTCATTTGCAAGCAGTCCTTCCCTGGAGTTCGAAGGCGGAGAGGCGTTTGTCTTGCCTGGGTCCTGGTGTGACCCCCTGGTATTGGTCAGTCCAGGCTTCTTCTTTCTCTTTTGCTCTTCTTTTTCTTAGTTTGTTTCTTTTCTGGTTGTTCTATCTCCTTTTTCGTGTTTTTTTTTCTTTAGTTGTTGTATTTATCTTCCTTTCTTTCGTATTCCTTTTCTCAATCTTTTCCTTCCTTTTTCCTTTTGTCGGTCGGTTCCTCCCACTTCTCTCCCTTTTTTGTCTTCTTCCTACCTTCCTTCTTTCTCTTGCACTTCTTCCCCTTACCTTCCCCGTGTTCTTCTTCCTCCTTCCTTTTTAGCTTCGTTTCGTTTCCGCACCTCTTCTTTCTTTTTCTTCCCCATCCTTCTGAATCTGCTCTTTTCCTTCCCTTTTTCCTCCTTTATCTGCCCCTCTTCTTCTCTCCCCTCCTTTGTTTTTTTCTCTTCCCCCTTTTCTTTTGATTTTCCTGTCTCCGTTTCCTTCTTCCGTCCTTCTCTTTCTCCTCACTTTTTTTCCCTTTCCTCCATTTTCATCTCTTCGTTTCTTCCCCTTATCATGTTCCTATGTCTTAGCT
>NC_061838.1:24182258-24197258 GCF_019202785.1 Penaeus chinensis | reverse complement strand
GGAATGGGGAAGGAACGAAGCACAGTGGAAATCAAAGAAATTAGGAAAGGACTAAGAATTGAGAAAAAAATACTATGGACTAAGGAAAGTTAAGAAGAATAATGATAATAATAAGAATAAACAATAATAAATAATATTGATAATAATAAGAATAAACAATAATAAATAATATTGATAATAATAAGAATAAACAATAATAAATAATATTGATAATAATAAGAATAAACAATAATAAATAATAATGATAATACCACTAACAATACTAATAGATAATAATAATAATAATACAAATAATAATAACAATAATAATAATAATAACAATAATAATAATAAAACATGATAATAATAAAAATAATAATAACAATAATAACAATAAAACATAATAATAATCAAAACAATACTACTAATAAAATATAACAATAATGATAATGAAAATGATAATGAGGATATTTGCATCAACTCGCGAGGGGCGATCAGACGTCAGCGGCCATCCGAAGGGGCGAGAAAGGTCAATGCTCTGTCGTGGGCGGCCGTCACGGGCGCCGCTGGGTCAGGGTCAAGACCGATGGGCGGCCTGTCTCGATAAGGAGTTAGAGAAGGTGCTAGAATGTTCCAGAAGGTGTCGGAAAGTGAGATAAAGTGCTGGAAAGTGTGAGAAGGTGCTAGGAAGTGTGAGAAGGTGCTAAGGAAATGTTAAAATGTGTCGGGGAGTGAGAAAAAGGTGGGAATAAATGTCAGAATATGAGGGAAATTGTGAGAAAGGGCCGGAAAGTGGAAACAGCGTCAAAAAGTGGGAGAGAGTGCCAGAAAGGTGAGAGGTCTTTATGAGTTGCTAGAATAGGCCAGAAGATGCAAGGGGAGATGCCAGAAAATACTAGGAAGTCTTAGAAGAAACCAAGATGCTCCCAAGACCTGCCGACCGGCGAGAGTATCATGGAACGTCTGCAGCCACGCTTCTGCTTCGCCATTCAGCAGAATTTGCATAATCGCATCGGTGACGGAATGTGCGATTGGCACGCACGCTTATCGTGTCGCATTTGTTTTTTGTTTTTTGTTATTTTTATTCAGTTTTAATCTTATTTTAATTTTTTTTTCCGTTATTCTTATTCGATATTTCTGTTTATAAAATAACAAAATAAATACACAAACAGCCATAAGAATAACAGCTTACTTCGAAACAACGACATTACGTATCCTTAAAGTTTCCTTGCGTCGGTATCCCTTAACGCTTTCTCCCTAAAAATAGTAATGACGAAAAGGTAAAGAAAAAAACAAACGAACAGTTATATCAAAACAAGAAAGATTTACTCCGAGATAACGACATGCGTAGCGTTAAAATTTCCGTGCGCCTGTACAGCTCGCAAAAATTCAAGAGCTCGTATCCCTCCTGTTCGTCCTTCTCTGTGCTTGAGGCTCAAGATGGAAGCCGAATTAGGGCGTTTCCGCAAAGCTGACTTGCGTTATCATTTAGGATTATTTTGTGTTTGGTTTATCTATTTTTATGTCTATCTATATTTCCATCTCTTGAGAGAGAGAGAGAGAGAGAGAGAGAGAGAGAGAGAGAGAGAGAGAGAGAGAGAGAGAGAGAAAGAAAGAGAGAGAAAGAGAGAGAGAGAGAGGGGGGGGGGGGTTAGGGAGGGAGAGATAGATAAAAATATGTTATAGATAAACAAATTGATAAGGTAGACAGAAAAACAGACAGAAAAACACACACACACCCACCGGCACCCCGCCCCCGCCCCTCACACGCAGCCTTGGGATGAGTTGCAAGTACTTTTTACCGATTCACTTAACAATGGCGGCTTTTTATCACAACTCCCTAATAAAGTGTTAATTAACTAATTACACCTCTTGGATAATGAATGAGCGATCAGTGATGAAGGAAAGATGAATATGAAGGATCTGACACTTTGTATTTATAATCCCTAGCTACATTTTATATATACGATCCCTAACTACACTTTATATTTACGATCCCTGGCTCTCAAAATTCCAGGATGTGTCTTCGTTAAGTGTGGATGTATATATTTAATGAAATTTATTGCTGCGTCGGAAAGGGAAAGTGAAATTTTAGGAATACTTCTAAAACCATAATAATTAAAAGTATTAAAAGTATTACTAAAATATTGTGAGATTTGAGGCTACTAAATACAAAACATGAAGTTATTATTATCTTATTATCGTGATTATATGTTTATTATCGTCATATTTCATTCTTATTCTCATTCTTATTATTTCACCATAATTATTCATCATCATTTATTTCAAAAGTATTTTTTCCTCTAACCTTTTTTTTTAGCAGCACGACCATCTCTACTTATAAATCATTCTCTTCTACTTATAAATCTCGCGCAAAGTCATACATTCATCCACTCTTCCACCACCACGGAGATAGTAATCTTCTGTATCCACTTTTATCCACCTCTTCCACTCCCCCCCCCCTATCCCTCTACACCCCCTCCCCCCTGCAACTCTCTTAAATTTCCCTCGAAAATCGTCGACTTTGGTGTATAAAGGTCATCCACTCATCCACTCATCCACTTTCTTCAACCTCCTTACTACTCGAACCACACACAACCCCCCCCCCCCCCGGCACTCTCTACTCTCTCTCCTCCCCCCTCATTCTCGATTCCTTCGATTTGAATTTCTCGAAAATTCCATCCTCGTGTATATGTGTGTGTGTGTGTGTGTGTGTATATATATATATATATATATATATATATATATATATATATATATATATATATATGTACATATATATATAAGCTTGGAGAAATCCTTGTCATCCACGTGTCATCCGCTTCTTATGCACTTATCCACTTATCCATTATCCGCTCCCTCTTTCTTCTCCTATCTTTCCTTCTCCTCTTCCTCCTCTTCGTTTGTCTCGTTCTCCATATCCCTCTTATTCATCTCCGCTTTTTCTCCTTCCTCCTCCTCCTCCGTCTCCTCCTCCTCCTCCTCCTCCTCTTCCTCCTCTTCCTCCTCCTCCTCTTCCTCCTCTTCCTCCTCCTCCTCTTCCTCCTCCTCCTCCTCCTCCTCCTCTTCCTCCTCTTCCTCCTCCTCCTCTTCCTCCTCCTCCTCCTCCTCCTCCTCTCATTCGTCTTCCCGCTCAGTCCACCTCCTTCCTCCTCCTTCCCTTCCTCCTCTTCCTCTTCCAGCTAACCCTTCTCCACCCCTTCCTTCCATCCCATCTACTCCCCCTCCTCCACCTCTCTCCTCTCTCTCCTCCCTCTTTCTCCTCCACATCTTTTTCCTCCATCTCCCCCTCCTCCTTCCCTTCTCCTCCTCCTCCACCTCCTCCCCCTTAACTCCTACTCCTCTACACCCCTTCCTTCCCCTTCAACCTTTTTCTCCACCCCTGCCTCCTCCCCCTCCACCACCCTTCGCTTCCTCCTACCCGTCCCTCTCCATCCTTTCCTCTCCCCTTCCTCTTCCTCTTCCCCCACCTCCATTTACTCGCTTTTTCCTCCACCCCCCCCCCCCCCATATTCCATTCTTTCCTCTTACCCCTCTCCGTTTACCTTCTTCCCCTCTCCCACCTCCCTCCACCTCTACCTCCCTCCACGTCCCCCTCCACCTCCACCTCCCTCCACGTCCCCCTCCACCTCCATCTCCCTCCACGTCCCCCTCTTCTCCACTTCCACTTCCCTCCACCTCCCCCTTTCCTCCACCTCTACCTCCCCCTTCCCTCCACCACCCCCTTCCCTCCACCTCCACCTCCCTCGTCCTTCCACCTCCACCTCCCCCTTCCTTCCACCTCCACCTTCCCCTTCCCTCCACCTCCACCTCCCTCCACCTCCTTCCACGTCCCCCTCCCCCTCCATCTCCCCCTCCCCCTCCACCTCCCCTTCACTTCCCTCTCCCCATCCACCTACCCCTCCCCTCCACCTCACCCTCCACCTCCCCCTTCGCTCCACCTCATCCTCCCCCTCACCCTCCCCCTCCCCCTCCCCCTCAACCTACCCCCTTCGCTCCCCCTCACCCTCCCGACTCGACCCGACCTTCAGCCCCGTCTCCAGGCGAGGTAGAAGCCGATTTCCTGGTTCCTCGCCGACGTCACGAGCGGCCAGGACACCGTCAGAACCGGGTCGTTGCTGGTCAGTTAGAACGGGGAAGGAAAACGAAAAAAAAAAAACGAAAAAAAACAGCATTATTATCATTGTTGGTGATGATAATAATGGCGGTAGTAATAACAGTGATGATAGTAGTGAGAACAGTAATGATAATAATGTTATAATCTTTATTGAATTATCAGATATTTATGTAATTATCATTATATATTTGTGCTGTTATTATTATTATTATTTTTACAATTGTTATTATTATAATTATTATTATTATAGATATTTATATGTTTTTATTATTGTCATAAGCATTATCACTATTGCTATTGTCATTACTACTATAAATACGATTACTATCCTCCTCCTCTTCCTCTTCGCCTCTTCTTTCTACTCCACCACCTCCTCCTCTTCCTCCTCCTCCTTCTCCTCTTCCACCTCCTCCTCCTCCTCCTTCTCCTCTTCCACCTCCTCCTCCTCCTTCTCCTCTTCCACTTCCTCCTCCTCCTCCTTTTCCTCTTCCACCTCCTCCTTCTCCTCTTCAGCCTCCTCCTCCTCCTCTTCCACCTCCTCCTCCTCCTCCTTCTCCTCTTCCACATCCTCCTCCTCTTCCTTCTCCTCTTCCACTTCCTCCTCCTCCTCCCTCTCATCTTCCATCTCCTCCTTCTCCTCTTCCATCTCCTCCTTCTCCTCTTCCACCTCCTCCTTCTCCTCTTCCACCTCCTCCTCCTCCTCCTTCTCCTTTTCCCCCTCTCCTCCTCCTTCTCCTCTTCCACATCCTCCTCCTCTTCCTTCTCCTCTTCCACTTCCTCCTCCTCCTCCCTCTCATCTTCCATCTCCTCCTTCTCCTCTTCCACCTCCTCCTTCTCCTCTTCCACCTCCTCCTTCTCCTCTTCCACCTCCTCCTCCTCTTCCTTCTCCTCTTCCACTTCCTCCTCCTCCTCCCTCTCATCTTCCATCTCCTCCTTCTCCTCTTCCACCTCCTCCCTCTCATCTTCCATCTCCTCCTTCTCCTCTTCCATCTCCTCCTTCTCCTCTTCCACCTCCTCCTTCTCCTCTTCCACCTCCTCCTCCTCCTCCTTCTCCTTTTCCCCCTCTCCTCCTCCTTCTCCTCTTCCACCTCCTCCTCCTCCTCCTTCTCCTCTTCCACCTCCTCCTCCTCCTCCTTCTCCTCTTCCACCTCCTCCTCCTCCTCCTTCTCCTCTTCCACCTCCTCCTCCTCCTCTTCCACTTCCTCCTCCTCCTCCTTCTCCTTTTCCCCCTCTCCTCCTCCTTCTCCTCTTCCACATCCTCCTCCTCTTCCTTCTCCTCTTCCACTTCCTCCTCCTCCTCCCTCTCCTCTTCCACCTCCTCCTTCTCCTCTTCCTCCTCCTCCTCCTTCTCCTTTTCCCCCTCTCCTCCTCCTTCTCCTCTTCCACCTCCTCCTCCTCCTCCTTCTCCTCTTCCACATCCTCCTCCTCATCCTTCTCCTTTTCCCCCTCTCCTCTTCCTTCTCCTCTTCCACTTCCTCCTCCTCCTCCCTCTCATCTTCCATCTCCTCCTTCTCCTCTTCCACCTCCTCCTTCTCCTCTTCCACCTCCTCCTCCTCCTCCTTCTCCTTTTCCCCCTCTCCTCCTCCTTCTCCTCCTCCTTCTCCTCTTCCACCTCCTTCTCCTCCTCCTTCTCCTCTTCCACCTCCTTCTCCTCCTCCTTCTCCTCTTCCACCTCCTCCTCCTTCTCCTCTTCCACCTCCTCCTTCTCCCCCTTCTCCTCTTCCACCTCCTCCTCCTCCTCCTCCTCCTCTTCCACCTCCTCCTCCTCCTCCTTCTCCTCTTCCACCTCCTTCTCCTCCTCCTTCTCCTCTTCCACCTCCTCCTCCTCCTCCTCCTCCTCTCTTCCACCTCCTCCTCCTACTCCTCCTTCTCCTCTTCCACCTCCTCCTCCTCTTGCACCTCCTCCTCCTCTTCCACCTCCTCCTTCTCCTCCACCTCCTCCTCCTCCTCCACCTCCTTCCCCCTAAATGCTGAAAATAGTATCTTGATAATCAACCAATTATAAACAATTTCCTTTAATCAATTATAAAGTTAGATATGATCAAAGAAATATAAAGCCAAACCCTCGGCTTTACAAAAAAAGAGAAAGTGTGGGCCCGGGAGAAAATGTTCGGAAAGTAGGGGGCGTGGCGATCGGGATGGCTCATGACGGCCCATTCATTCATGCATTCAGTTCATTCATTTATTCATCCAACCATCCGTCCATACATTTATCCATAAATATATCCATCCATCGATATCATCATTGTTATTATTATTATTATTATTATTATTATTATTATTATTATTATTAACATTATCATTATTATTATTAATATTATTATTGTTATCATTATTAAAATTATTATTGTTATTATCATTATTATCATAATTATTATTATTATTATCATCATTTTCATTATTATCATTATTATTATTATCATCATCATTTTCATTATTATCATTATTATTATTACCATTATAATTGTTTTGTTATTTCTATTAGAATTAGCATTATTATTATCATCGTCATTAGTCTTACTAATATCATAAACATTGATATTAATATCATCAATATTATTGTGTCTATTGTTCATTGTCACCTTCCCTAATTCTTCTCCTCTTCCTCCTCTTTCATCTCTTCCTCCTCCTCCTCTTCCTCCTCTTTCATCTCTTCCTACTCCTCCTCTTCCTCCTCTTTCATCTCTTCCTACTCCTCCTCTTCCTCCTCTTTCATCTCTTCCTCCTCCTCCTCTTCCTCCTCTTTCATCTCTTCCTACTCCTCCTCTTCCTCCTCTTTCATCTCTTCCTACTCCTCCTCTTCCTCCTCTTTCATCTCTTCCTCCTCCTCCTCTTCCTCCTCTTTCATCTCTTCCTACTCCTCCTCTTCCTCCTCTTTCATCTCTTCCTACTCCTCCTCTTCCTCCTCTTCCATCTCTTCCTACTCCTCCTCTTCCTCCTCTTCCATCTCTTCCTACTCCTCCTCTTCCTCCTCTTCCATCTCTTCCTACTCCTCCTCTTCCTCCTCTTCCATCTCTTCCTACTCCTCCTCTTCCTCCTCTTTCATCTCTTCCTACTCCTCCTCTTCCTCCTCTTTCATCTCTTCCTACTCCTCCTCTTCCTCCTCTTTCATCTCTTCCTACTCCTCCTCTTCCTCCTCTTTCATCTCTTCCTACTCCTCCTCTTCCTCCTCTTTCATCTCTTCCTACTCCTCCTCTTCCTCCTCTTTCATCTCTTCCTACTCCTCCTCCTCCTCCTCCTCCTCATCATCTTTTTCTTTTTTTCCTCTTCTTCATCCTCCTCCTCCTCCTCCTCCACTTTCTCTTCCTCTTCCTCCTTCTATTCCTCCTCATCATCATCATCTTTATCTCCTTTTTCCTCTTCTACCGCCTCCTCCTCCCCCTCCTCCTCTCTCTCCTCCTCCTCTTTCTCTTCTTCTTCCTCTTCCTCTTCCTCATCCAAATCATTATCACTCTCTTTTGCAATGTCATTTTTCTCCATGTATGGAAAGGTCTGACTCAGGTGAGGTGAAGGGTGAAGTGAAGGAGGAGGATTCCGATGAAGAGGAAGAGAAAGAGGAGGAGTAGGAGGAGGAGGAGGAGGAGGAGGAGGAGGAGGAGGAGGATGAGGAAGAGAGAGAGGAGGAAAAGGAGAAAGAGTAGGAGAAGGATAAAGAGGAAGAGAAAGAGAGTAGGAGGAGGAGGAGGAGAGGATGAGGAGGAGGAGGAGGAGGAGGAGGAGGATGAGGAGGAGGAGGAGGAGGAGGAGAGGAGAGAAGAATGATAAGGAGAGGATGAGGATGAGAAGAAGAGAGGAGAAAGAGGAGGAGGAGGAGGGAGAGGAGGAGAGAGGAGGAGAAGGAGGAATGAGAAGGAGAAGGAGAAAGGAGAAGGAGAAGAGAAAAGGAAGAAGAGGAGGAGGAGCGGTGTATCATGAGTGTCGTCGGTGTAATTCGGGCTGCAGTCGATGTCTCCTTATCCCCTGCCTCTTCGTTGCTCCCTTCTCCCTTCTCCTCTCCTTCTCCTTCTCCTTATCCTTCTCTTCTTCTTCGTGCTGTGGTCTCCTTCTCTTCTAATCTTCGTCCTTCTCGCTGCTCACTTCCTCTATTCTTTGGCTGTTGCTCCTCTCTCTGCCCTTCAACTTCTCCTTCTTGTGTTCTAGTCCTCCCTCTCTCTGTCTCCCCGCCTTCCCATCCTCCCTCCTCTTCTCTCTTACTGCTCCTTCTGTCTCGTCTTCTGCCTCCTCCACCACTCCTTTCTCATCTCTTTCCTCCTCTGTCTCCTTCCTCCTATTCCTCATCTCCCCCTCCTTTCTCTTCTCCCTCCCCCGTCTTCTCCCTCTCCCCTCCCATCATCCAGCAGCTTCCTCTCCCATTACCCACCCCCCTTCCTCGTCACTCTCGCTCTCTCCTCTCTCTCTTCTCTCTCTCTCTCGCTCTCTCTCTCTCTCTCTCTGCTCTCTCGCTTCATCTCGCTCTCTCTCTCTCCCTCTACCTAGTCCTTCTCTCCCTCCACCCTCCTCTCCTACACCTCCCTTCCCTCTTCACTTCTCTTCCTTCCTTCTTCCCTTTGTCTCTCCCTCCCTCTCTTTCCACCCATTTTTAGCCCTGCTTTCTCCCCACCTTCCCTTTCTCTGCTCACCCCCTTTCCTTCCATTCCTTCTTCCATTCTTTCCTTCGCTTCCTGTCCTTTGCCCCTCCCCCCTACACCCCCGCCCCCCTCACAACAAACCTGCCTCCCCCTCCTCCCTCTCCCTCTCCACCTCACCCAACCCTCCCCCCCCTTCCGCCCCCCCCACTCCGTCCCCTCCCCCCCCCCCCCCTCCCCACCCCCCCCCCCCCCCCCCCCCCCCCCCCCACCCCCCCACCCCCCACCAGCCCCCCCCCCCCTCCCCCCCTTCTCCTTCCTCATTCAATCCTCCTTCTTCTCTCCTCGGCGCGTGCTCCTAATTTGCTGAAGCCCGGCGCGGGGTGGCGCCAGCCATGCCGCCACGCCCCCGCGCGGCGTACCGACCCCTCCCCCCCCACTCGCCCGCACCGCCACGCACCCACACCGACTAGTGCACTCCCCGCGTCGAAACCACACCACACTCCTAAACCATGTAAGGAGTACAAGAGACACAGGCGGAGATAAACACATACACAGGCGTGGCAAATACACATAACACAGGCGGCAAACCGCAAACCACAGCGGGCATATACCCATACACAAACGTATACAAATATAGTAGTACATTAGACACAGGCGGGCAAATACACAAACACATCACGAATACAGATTAAGGTGCACAAGAAGAACGCAACTGTAGGTGCACCAAGTAGACACAGGCGGGCATATACACATATACATACGTATACAGGTTTAGGTGCACATGTAGACACAGGCGGGCATATACACATATACATACGTATACAGATTTAGGTGCACATGTAGACACAGGCGGGCATATACACATATACATACGTACACAGACGTAGGTGCACATGTAGACACACGCGGGCATATAAACATACACATACGTACACAGATATAGGCGTACATGTAGACACAGACGTAGGTGCACATGTAGACACACGCGGGCATATAAACATACACATACGTACACAGATATAGGCGTACATGTAGACACAGACGTAGGTGCACATGTAGACACAGGCGGGCATATACACATACACATACGTACACAGATATAGGCGTACATGTAGACACAGACGTAGGTGTACATTTAGACACAGACGTAGGTTTACATGTAGACACATACGTACACAGATATAGGTTTACATATAGACACAGGCGGACATATATACATACACATACGTACACAAATATAGGTGTACATGTAGACACAGGTGGACATATACACATACACATACGTACACAGATTTAGGTGTACATGTAGACGCAGGCGGGTATATACACATACACATACGTACACAAATTTAGGTGCACATGTAGACACAGGCGGACATATATACATACACACACGTACACAGACATAGGTGCCCATACAGACACATGCGGGCATAGACATATATACACAGACATGCACACACGTACCCTCGTACACACGTACCCACACACGTACACTCGTACGCACGTACACACATATAGATGCATATATTGACACAGGTGGACATATACAGATAAACACACACGTACACGCTTATATATACACATATAGGTGCTATATAGACATCGGCGGACATATACACACATATACACATACGCACACACATACACATGTAACACACACACTGACATAGGAGCACAATAGACTCAGTCGGAGATACACACGCACATACGTATACATACGTACGTATACATATAGATGCACACAGAAACTCAGGTGGACATATACACAGATACAGCCCCGCACGCACTTGCACACGTACATATACACAGTGATAGATGTACACACATATACACACACACGCACATGCCCATACATACACGTAAATGCATACATAAACAGACGGACATATATATACAAATACACACACGAAGACACATGTGCACGCGCTAAAACGCAAAGACATACAGAGACACGTACATGTATAGTCAAGTAAACACACACACGCACACACACACACACACACACACACACACACACACACACACACACACACACACACACACACACACACACACACACACACACACACACACACACACACACACACACACACACACACACACACACACGCACATGTGACCTGCACGCTTTCCTCCCGCCCACACGCCCACATGAGTGTCGCGTTGAGAGTATTGTGCGCGATCTCCCGTGTTCACTGCCGGTCACGTTTTCTATGAACAGTTTTATGTTTTTTTTGGGGGGGGGTAGATAGATAGATATATTGATAGATAGGTAAAGAGAGAAAGAGAGAAAGGGGGGGAGGGAGGGAGAGAGAGAGAGAGAGAGAGAGAGAGAGAGAGAGAGAGAGAGAGAGAGAGAGAGAGAGAGAGAGAGAGAGAGAGAGAGTGGGAGGGAGAGAGGGAGATATAGATAACTAACAATTATTATTATTATTTTTTTTCATCATCATCATCTTCTTCTTCTTCTTCTTTTTCTTATTATTATTCTCCTTCTTTTCTTCTTCTTTTTCTTCTTCATCTTCTTCATCTTCTTCTTCATCACCTTCTTTTGTTTTTCTTCATCTTCTTTTTCTATTCTTTTAAAAAGAAACTGACCTCGAGCGTTCTCTGTCTACCCGGTTGTGCCGCCGATTTTCAACCCGGAATATTTCCCTAAAACTTTTCAAAAACTTTCCTCCATGAAGATCCCTGCTTCACCTTGATGGAGGTTACATACTGAATATTGTTCTCTCATGCTGAACAGTCTTCTCTCATACTGAATACTCTTTCTTCACGCTGGAGAGTATTCGTTATGATACTTTTCCCTCGCATGAATAATCTTTCCTTACACTAAATACTCTTTCTTCACGCTGAATACTCTTATTTCAAAGTTTGTCTCTCACAATAGATACTCCTGTTTCACACTAATATTCCTCTCTCAGTAGGTATAGCTCTCTCTCACGTTGAACATTCCTCTCTCCCTCTCTTTGCTGTTTCACATTTAATAACCCTCACTCACACTGCATACTTCTTCACCCTGAACATTCCCTGTCACCTTCTTTCCTTCTCCCCCCTAACTCTCCTTCACCCTATAGCCTTCTCCCCTTCACGCTGGTCACCCTTAACCGAAGTCCCCCCTCCCTTCCTCCCTCTCCCCTCTCCCCTTTCTCTCCCCCCCTTCCGCCTCTCTCTCCCCACCCTTCACCCTTCCTTCCCTCCCTCCCTCTCCCCTCTCCCCTTTCTCTCCCCTCCCTTCCGCCTCTCTCTCCCCACCCTTCACCCTTCCCTCCCTTCCTCCCTCTCCCCTCTCCGCTTTCTCTCCCTCCCTTCCGCCTCTCTCTCCCCACCCTTCACCCTTCCTTCCCTCCCTCCCTCTCCCCTCTCCCCTTTCTCTCCCTCCCTTCCGCCTCTCTCTCCCCACCCTTCACCCTTCCTTCCCTCCCTCCGTCTCCCCTCTCCCCTTTCTCTCCCTCCCTTCCGCCTCTCTCTCCCCACCCTTCACCCTTCCTTCCCTCCCTCCGTCTCACCTCTCCCACCCCCTCCTCCCCCCGCCCTCCCACCCCCTCCTCCCAAAACCCCACCACCACCTTCTCCACCCCCCCCCCCCCCCCGAACAAGGAAATCCCCTGGGGCTCAGATGGCTCCGATCTCTGTCTGATGACAAACAAACAACACAAGGCCAGCAGCTTCACCGGCTCCAGGAACACTGCTCGGGGCTCAGGCATTGTTTCCCCTGCATGGGCGTGTGGGGTGGGAGGGGGAGGGAGGGGGGGTGGAGGAAAGGGGGGTTGTGTGTGGGGTGGGAGGGGGAGGGGGGTGTGGAGGGAAGGGGGGTTGTGTGTGGGGTGGGAGGGGGAGGGGGGTGTGGAGGGAAGAGGGGGGGTGGTTGTGTGTTGGGTAGGAGGGGGAGGGGTGTGTGGAGGGTTGTGTGTGGGGTGGGAAGGGGGAAGGGGGGATGGAGGGAAGGGGGGGTTGTGTGTGGGGTGGGAGGGGGAAGGGGGTGTGGAGGGAAGTGGGAGGGGTTGTGTGTGGGGGGGAGGGGGAGGGGTGTGTGGAGGGAAGAGGGGGGGTTGTGTGTGGGGGGGGGTTAAGTAAGTGTGTGTGTGGGTGTTTTATTGTGTGTCTGTTTGTGTGGGGGAGGGGTATAAGTGCTTGTATGTGTGTCTGTTTGTATGTAGCTGCGTGTGTGTGTCTGTTTGTGTAAGGGTGTGTGTCTATTTGTGTGTGTATCTGTGTGCGTGTATAAATGTGTGTGTGCATACGTTATATGTGTTTGTTCAAATTGGAGTTAGAGTAACACATATATTTTACTTTGTAGGAAGAGTGCGTATATACGTACATATATATATGAGTGTTTATACATCTCTGTAGTATAACCAATATGTATGTTAATATGGACGTATGAATATAATATATGTGCCTATGCATTCCACATCCATCCACGCCAATGTGTTGCGTGCGCCAATGCAACTCCCCTGGGGCTAAATTTGCATCGAATATCAGGGCGTTGATATCGTCATTCATCTTGAAAAACCATTCGTCATTTCCGTTCACTAATCTGCAAATACGAATAAACCTTTATCTTCCTTTTTTAGAATTTAAATGTGTTTTTTCTCTCTTTCTCTCTCTCTCATTCTCTTCTATTTATCTTTAATTTATTGTCTTGTCCTTGCTGCTACTTCCTCTTTATTTTCCTTCGTTTATTATTTCTTGTTTTGTGTGTATACCAGCTTGTACACATGGACGCACATACGTACATAGATTTCCTTTCCCCTTCACGCACACCAATGAAAACAAAGGGAAGGAATTATACACGCCTTCGCGAGCGTTTACACAAACAACAAAACACATAAACTTTACGATGGTGTAAAGCAGATTTTATTTCCCAGGATGGTTTAACGTGTTTCTAAAGTCGGATATTTACTTGGAGTGATATTAAACCGAAAATGATAATGATGATGATAATAATAGTAATGATGATGATAATATTAATGATAATGATAATGATAATGGTGATGATAATAATGATGATGATAATAATGATGATGATGATAATAATAATATTAATAATAATATTAAAAATAATAATAAAAATGATAGTGATAATAATAATAATAATAATAACAATAATGATGATAGTGATAATAATACTAATGATAATAATAATGATAATAATGATAATAATGATAATAATGGTATTAATAATAATGATGATAATAATAATAATGATAATAATAATAATAATAATAATAATAACAATAATAATAATAATGACAATAAACAAAATAAAGATAAATAAATTAATTAATAAACAGAAAATAAAAAAAAATAAATGAACAAATCATTACAAATCAGTCTAAAAACAAAAACAAAATAAGATCAAAGTAAAAGAAAAAAAAAGAAATTCAAAAAAACAAATAAAAAGAAAAAAAGAGAATTAAAAAGCACAAACACACACAAACACAAAACGTAAATATTAGAGTTATCTGCAGTATATCAGCGTTAAGCCTTGTTTGTTTTTGTTAACGAATAGAGAGACTTGATTTATTTGTTTAATTATTTCCTGGTTATTTGTTTAGCCCTAGTATTATCTTTCTTTCCTTTTTTTTTTTTTTTTTTGTCTATCTGTGTCGTGGATTTTATTCGTTTTTTATGTATATCATCTATTTTTTGTTTTTATCTATTTGTATATTTTTGACTCGCGATATTATCAACGCACTTATCAACTATGCAAATTCAGCCGTCAATATCCTTACGACTTTCAACCTATTCAGTTTTTTTTCCTCGTATACTTACCTACAGGAACTTTTACTCACCTTTGAAATCTCACTCACCCACGACTCATCACTTGACTCATCCTCCTCGCTTACTCACCCACAAGCACATTTACTCACCCGTGAAACCTCACTCAACCACGACTCATCACTTGACTCACCCCACAAGCACATTTACTCACCTACCACCGTATCATTTATAACTGACCCTATAACTCACCCATAAGCCCCATTAACCCACCCGCCACGTCTCTCACCCAACCCACGATTCCTCCTTTTACTCACCCGGTCACCCAGTCGTCCGTAGTAAGTCGTCCCCAGCCGCCTATGCCTGGGCGAGCGAACCTAATATGGAGTGAGCAACGGTAATCTGCCTCGGCCATCTCGCGCTCCGTCGCTCTGTCACTCTTTTGCAGGTCGAGGCGAGGTGGGGTGGGGGGTTGGGGGTGGGGGTGGGGAGGAAGAGGGTGAGGGGAGGGTGAAAGGGGGGTAGGGGGTAAGGGGGTTGAAAGGGGGGTAGGGGTTAAGGGAAGGGGTGATTGGGGGTAGGGGGTAAGGGGGTAAGGGGAGGGTGAAAGGG
>NC_061838.1:24172845-24182158 GCF_019202785.1 Penaeus chinensis | reverse complement strand
TTAGCAGTAGTCGTAGTATTGAATTTACAATGACTTTTATCATTAACATTATTATTATTATTATCATCACTATTAATATGATTATCATAATCATCATAACTAGTAGTAGTATTAAGTAGTAGCAATAGTAGTATCATCATTGTTATTATTATCATTATTATTGTTATTGTTAGATGTTATCATTATTACTATCATTACATTATTATTATTATTGCCATTATTATTACCATTATCATAATCATTATTATCACTATTATCATCATCATCATCATCATTACCATAATTTTTATCATCATTATTATCATCATTATCACCATCATTTTTATCATTATCATTATCATCATTATGATTACTCTTCTTATCATTTACATCTTTATCGTGAACCTTCGTAAAATTTATTCTATGTTTATGCCTATGTTATTTATTTACATTTATGATCATTATCATTTGTTGACCTTCTGTTATCATTATTATTATCATCATCATGATCATTATTACTATTTTTATTATTGTTATTATTGTTATGATGATGATAATAATAATAATTATTATTATTATGATTATTATTATTATTATTATTATTATCATTATTATTATTATTACTATTATTATTATTTTTATTATTTTTATCATCATCATTGTTACTATTATTACTATTATTATTATTATCATTATCATTATTATTATTATTATTATTATTATTATTATTATTATTATTATTATGAATATTGTGAAGTATAATTTTGCAAAATGTAGATTATTCAATTTCTTAGCATCAATTCCACCGCCGTGCCAATATCAGCAGCTGCTCAGAATAAATCAGATTGAAATTAAATAAGTAAGATACTGATGATGGCTATCATTGAATTAATAAAGATGATGATACCGATAATAAGGATGATTGAAGCTACTATTACTACAACTACATGAAAAAAGAAAGAAAAAAAAAAAAAAAAGAAACAGACATTTTAAAATCATCTGAACACGAACAACAAAAAAATAACAAAAACAGCAACAAAACCGACGCACAAACAAACAAAAAAATCAAGAACAGAAAACAAACCAAACAATAATCAAGCAAATAAAAACAAAAACTAAAAAACAAAACAAACAAGCAAAAAAAAAAAAAAAAAGACAACAAGGCAACCAGACAGTTAAAAGGAAGAGCCAAAAGGTAAAGAGCAATCAGCTGTTTTGGCCGTGCGAGCGTGTCAGCAGTTCCGAATTCTGTCAGCAGACTGTCAGCAACGTCAGCGGCGCCGGAGATATGACAACTCCAGCCATGTTTGCGACAACACTGACTGCCGTGTGTTGGCTACAGGTGTGTTGTGGAGAGTCACCTGTTGTTCGCTTTGGTTGAAGGGTGTCTGGGGGTATGCTGGGGTATGCTAGGGTATGCTGAGGTATGCTGGGGTATGCTGAGGTATGCTGGGGTATGTTGAGGTATGTTGGAGTATATTAGGGTATGCTGGAGTATATTGGGGTATGCTGTGGTATGCTGGAGTATATTGGGGTATGTTAGGGTATGCTGGGGTGTGCTAGGCGATGCTTGGGTATGATAGGGTATGTTGGGGTATGCTAAGATATGCTGAGGTATGTTGGAGAATGTTGGGGTATGCTAGAGTATATTGGGGTATGGTAGGGTGAGCTGGGGTATGCTAGGATATGCTGAAGTATGTTAGGGTATGCTAGGGTATCTTAAAGTATGCTAGGCAATGCTGAGAGGTGGAGATTTCAGACCCCTTATCCACGCTTATTAATCCTCTGGTTATCAGCCAGTTTGCTATTACTACGTTTATGTCGGTATCGTCTTTGTAATGACAGTATCGAGGGTATATCCTAACATACCCTAACATATACTAGCATTATTCCAAACTTATTCATTTAAATGGATTTTTGATAAAAAATGTTAGTGATGATATTAATGATGACAAAGATAAGGCTACTGGTGATAAGGATAAACATAATAATAAAAGATAATAAAAGTAATATTTTTTTATATGAATGATAATGCTTGAAATAGCAATGATGACGCAATAATGCAGAAACAATAGGACGAGGGATTGTGATAATGATAATTTTGATAATGATGATAACATTGATAAATATGAGAATAATAATGAAAAGGATGATGATAATAAAAATGAAGATTACAACAGCGCTAATAAAAGAAAAAAAAAATTATATATATATATAATGATAATAACATTGATAATGACAATGATACAGATGATAACAATGATAGGAATATTAATAATGATAATAATGATGATGGCAGTAAATCACGTTAACAGAAATTAGTATAATAAATTAATATAAGCATTAATACCACGAAGATAATGATACAACTATTAGTGATAATGATAAGAAAAACTAATGGAAATCATAGGAATAATGAGAATAAACAGAAAAGGATGATAGCAAGTCTCCAGTGAAAATAATGATGATGATAACAATAGTAAAATGAATAATGATAATAATGATAATAATAATAATAATAATAATAATAATAATAATAATAAGAGTGATGGTAATAACTGTGGTAAAAACAACAACAATAGGACTATTAATAATAATGATAATGATAATGATAATAATAACACAACAAAACAACGATGATAATAATAATAGTGATAATAATAACTATTGCAATAATACTACTACTAATAATAATGATAATATTAATGATAATGATGATGATAATAACAGTAATGATAGTAAGAGTAATAATAATAGTAATAATGATGATAACGATAATGATAATAATAATTATTATTATTTTATTATTATTATCATTATTATTATTATTATTATTATTATTATTATTATTATTATTATTATTATTATTATTACTATAACTAGTGATAATGATGATAATAATAATGATGATAATAATAACAATAATAACGATAATAATAATGTTATTAGTAATAACAATAACACTAATTATAATAATGATAATAATAATAATGATAATACTAATACTAATAACATGATAAACAACAATAATGATAAAAATATACCTTCATCATTATCGTTAGTGTTATCATGAGTTAGTGCTTCAATATCATGTGAAAGAATGTGACAAATATTTAATATAAGTGCCATGATATCATATGATGTACATATTTTCTTCATTAATGTACATGACACTTATAATTTTCCCTGTTTTTTCCCTGAGAATATTTCTTGGAAAGACAAGTTTGTTTGTTTTTTCTCAGATGCTTTAAAATGAGAAATACTCGTGTGGTAATTATAGGTTATAGAGATTGCGTTTTGTTATTTTTAAAAGATAATTGTGATTATTAAGGATAAGTATGATGAGGATAATGAGTATGATGATGGTGATGCTGATAATGATGATTAGTAATGTTAATCAGAGCGATATATATTATACTTTTATACGATATATATAATACTATGGATATTACAACATTATCCTATTCGTTTTTTTATACCTGCTTGTTGTCATCTTCACACGAATTCATCACAATTCGCCCACATTTTCTTTTCTTTTTTTATCCTAAAAGAACGAAGCTCAAAGAACGAGATGACGCCCCGCCCCCTTCGTCCGAATTCCTGCAAGCGCGAAGTAGGCCGAGTAAGATAGGTCAAAGCCGACGTCAAGCATTCTTTTAATAGACGTGAAAACCGCGGCTTATCTCTCCTGACTGAGCAAGGGCCAGCGCAAAGGAAACCGAGATGTGTGTCATGCTCTGGCTTCTGGGAAATGACCTGACCTCACGCCGGCCTGTGGAGGTCGACGTGTCTGGATTGTTTTTATTTTTTCGTAAACTCATAATATATGCATACGTGTGTGTATGTATGTCTGTATGTATGTGTGTTTGTGTATATATCCATCCCTCTCCCCCCTTCCATCCCCTCACTCTCACTCTCACTCTCACTCTCACTCCCCCCCTCCCTCCCTCCCTCTCACTCCTTCCCTCCCTCTTTTTCTCTCTCTCTCCCTCTCTCTCCCTCCCTCCCTCCCTCTTTCTCTTTCCCTCCCTCCCTCCCTCTTTCTCTTTCCCTCCCTCCCTCTCTCCCTCTCTCTCTCTCTCCCTCTCTCCCTCTTTTTCTTTCCCTCCCTCTCTCCCTTTCTCTTCCTCCCTCCTTCCCTCTCCTCTCCCTCCCTCCCTCCCTCCCTCCCTCCCTCCCTCCCTCCCTCCCTCTTTCTCTCTCCCTCCCCCTCTCTCCCTCCCTCCCTCTCTCTCCTTCCCTCCCTCCTTCTCTCTCTCATCTCTCTCTCTCCTCTCTCTCTCTCTCTCTCCTCTCTCTCTCTCTCCCTCTCTCTCTCTCTCTCTCTCTCTCTCTCTTTCTCTCTCGCTCTTTCTCTCTCCCTCCCTCCCTCCCTCCCTCCCTCCCTCTTTCTCCCCCCCCCTTTCTGTCTCTTTCTCTCTCTCTCTCTCTCTCTCTCTCTCTCTCTCTCTCTCTCTCTGTCTCTCTCTCTTTCTCCCTCCCCCCCCCTCTCTCTCTCTCTCTCGCTCTCTCTCTCTCTCTCTCCCCCTCTCTCCCTCCCTCCCTCTCTCTCCTTCCCTCCCTCCTTCTCTCTCTCCTTGAATCATTTTGCATATTTCAAGCGAAGTGGCACATTTACCCGACCTTTTATTTCTTTTACGTTAACTTTTTTTTTTTTTTTTACTTTTTTTTTTTTTTTACTAAACTTTCTTATTTTTCTATTCTTTTCTTTTTTTCTTTTTCTTTTTAGCTCTCCTTCGTAGTTTCTCTTTCCTTTTATGAGTTTTTTTATTAGCGTTTGCGTGTATTCTCCGTCTTATTCTTATCACTATATTTATTCTTATTATCGTGTTTAATTTATGTGTTATGCCTGATTTTTTGTAATAATAATAGTAATAGTAACAGTAATAACAACAATAATAATGGTGATAATATTGATAATGATACTACTACTACTACTAGTATTGATAATGATAATGATAGTAATAATGATAATGATGATATTGATGAGGATACTAATCATGATGATAATAATAGTAATAATAATAATAATAATAATAAAATAGTAATGATAATAATAGCAATAGTAGTAATAATGATAATAATAATGATAATAATAACAAGAAGAATAAGAATGATAATAATAATTATATTGATAATAATTATAATGATAATAATAATTATATTGATAATAATTATAATGATAATAATAATGATAATAATGATAATAATAATAATGATAATAATAAGAAGAAGATAAGAAGCATAATCATATAACAATACTCCTGCAATAATGATCAATAGCATTTGCAATGATAATAAAGAGAAAATCAACACTAACAACAATTGTCAAAATCAAATCCAGCATTAAAAGGGGTATAGGGCAGCGTAGCACAGGCAAGTCACGCAGGAGAAGCTGACAGCAGCAACGGGGAAAGAATTTGAGCTGTAAACACGTGTCAATGTTTACAAACAAATCGTCCCGTTTTCTTTGTGGGAATACAAGGAAGAGTGACAAGTGGCAAGTGACAAGTGACAAGTGACGAGTGACAAGTGTTTCAACAAGAAAAGACCGAATTAGGTTACTTACGGTTAAGGAAGTGGGCGTGTCAGTTTCAGAATGTTAATCAGCATTTAGGGAAATAGGTTGTCAATTTCAGAATGTTTGTAAAAGGAAATAAGTAATGTCAGTCCCTCCCCCTTTTTCTGTCGTATATATGCCATGATATTCGGAAAATTAAGTGTCAGGCTCATTATAATCTCAAAATATACTAAGACTGGTATCACTTGGGAAAGCGTTCACGTTCGCATTATAGAGCATCATGGTTGCTTTGGTCGGCGCCATGAGTCACTTCGCCGATTGGGGACCAGCGTAGTAGTTAACACACACACACACACACACACACACACACACACACACACACACACACACACACACATACACTCACACACACACACGCATATATATATATATATATAGATAGATAGATAGATAGATAGATAGATAGATAGATGTGTGTGTTCAAGAAAGTATCTGTATACACATATGCATTTTGAGGCAATTGCATATACAAAATCTCATACAAAAATTTATAAAAAAAAAAACCCAGTCTGTGTTTAAATCTACAAACTTCATTTTAGCTAATAACATCAACAAAGATACATAATTAGCAGCTCAATTCGTTCCTGTGAATAGATTAATTATCCCGCTCACATTTTGCATGGATATGACCTCTCAGCGCTTCTCCACACAGGTCATGAAGCCTCGTGACTTGGAGCAAAAGGTCACAGCCTTGTTACGGCCCGATTATCACATTGCGATTCCATTGTGCCGATATTGCGAAGCCGTTTAAACACCATTATGTATGTACACACACAGAGACGTACGCCGCATGACTCTGGATCAACTTATTACGCCTTACATTTATTAATCCGTTGAGCTCCGTGATATCTACATTTATCTGCGCGGGCTGTGTTATGATTGGTCTTTCTCTGTTCAAACTCTCTCTCGATTGTGTACATCGATGGAATCCCCGTGAGATCTACATTTAACTAGGTGTGTTTTGCTGTAGCTGTGTCATGATTACCCTTTCTCTGTGCTAACTTTCTCTCGGTTATGCGCAACTATAAAACGCATTCCTATGCAAATGCGACAAGAGGGAAAGGTTTTTCCTGAGTGCCCTTAATACCAGCTTTCTTTAAGCACACCTGCCCATATACTGTATGATGTATGACTATATACCTTTCTGAACAAGGACTGGAACCGATACCGCTCTGTAGTGTGTTTTAGAGCAAACAATACCAGACCCAATTAAACCCAAGAAAAACGTAGTCTAATTAGGGTCATCCCAGCTCCAGAGACATAACCCCTAATTACTAGTACTAATCTAGTGCTACAGTAATTTAAATACAATGGCATTTAAGTACACCAAGGTTTCTGTGTTAGATGGAACGTCGTGGTAATGCATTTATACAGATGTTTAGCCAGCTTCCCTACTCCCATTGATAATAACACGTTCGTAAATGAGTCTCCATTTTGGCAGGACTCACTACCCGTAGTAATAATGACCTCTGACTTGACACGGGTGCAGAGTGACATCGGGGGAGAGAGGAGGTCAGGAAGTCAGAAGGCTGAGAGAGCAAAAGGTAGGCTCCATGACTCACACTTATTCGCCGGGTGACCTAATCCCTCCTTCTACTCCTTATTCACTCCTCTGCCTCTCCAACTCCTTCTTCCCATTCCTAATTTCTTCCTCCTTCCCCACTCTTTCTCCCCCTAGCTCCTTTCTTGCTCTTCCTCTTTCTCCCATCCTTCGTCTAATCCTTTTTCCCTCCCTCCCCCCCCTTCCTTCCTTCTTTCTTCCTCTACCCATTTCTCCTTTCCCTCACTCCTCCTCCTCCTCCTCCCCTTGCGCATCTGTTTAGTTTTTTTGAGGATTTACATAAACTCTGCGATTAAAAATATAACTAGAAATCAAATCAAAGCTAATGCCTCCTTCCTCTACTCCTTTCCCCCCTTCCTTCTTCCTTCCCTCCCCCCTTTACCAAATTCCTCCTTATCTCACTCCCCATCTCCACTCCTCCTCTCCTTTCTCCCTTCTCCTTCCTCCTCCCTCCTCCTTCTCCTCCTCCTCCTCCTCCTCCTCCTCCTCCTCCTCCTCCTCCTCCTCCTCCTCCTCCTCCTCCTCCTCCTCCTCCTCCTCCTCCTCCTCCCCCTCCTCCTCCTCCTCCTCTCTTCCTCCCCTCCACCCCGCCGCCTCACCATCCTGAAGGCCCCGAGAGTTCCCGAACGACCCAGCTGCAAAGAGCCCGAGAGAAGGGTGGTCGAGGGAGGGTGAAGGGAGCTGAGGGGGAAGACGGGTCGGAGGCAGGTGGCGAATTTCTTTAATCTCTCTCTTTCTCTCTCTCTCTCTCTCTCTCGCTCTCTCTTTCTCTCTCTCTCTCTCTCTCTCTCTCTCTCTCTCACACACACACACACACACTCTCTTTATTTATATTTTTCTTTCTCTTCCTGTCTTTCAGTCTGTGTATCTATTTGTATCTCTCTTTCTCTCTTTCTCCCTTCTCTCTCTCTCTCTCTCACACTCTCTCAATCTCTATCTTTCTCTCTCTCTCTCTCTCTCTCTCCTCTCTCTCTCTCTCTCCTTTCTCTCACTTTCTCTTTATTTCTCTCTTTCTTTTTATCTTTCTCTTTCCGTCTTCCAGTCTGTATGTGTTTTTGTTTCTCTCTCTCTCTTCTCTCTCTCTCTCTCTCTCTCTCTCTCTCTCTCTCTCTCTCTCTCTCTCTCTCTCTCTCTCTCTCTCTCTCTCTCTCTCTCTCTCACTTTCTTTCTCTTTTATGGTCATAAGTATTGCTGACCCGTCCTTCGCGGTGGCCCCGGCGAAAGACTTCTCTTGGTCTAAATACAATGTAATATTGATGTCAGTGCTTGTTTCTACTTTTTTTCTCACTCCTGCTGTTCTGACCGAAATGCGGTGATGATAGTGGGGAGCATTCTAAAATATGAATGTGTGTGTGTGTGTGTGTGTGTGTGTGTGTGTGAGAGAGAGAGAGAGAGAGAGAGAGAGAGAGAGAGAGAGAGAGAGAGAGAGAGAGAGAGAGAGAGAGAGAGAGATAAAGAAAAGAAGAAAGAGAGTTTGTATGCGTGTTAATTCATTTCTTCTTTCGTTTGTCTGTTACCTTTTTTCCAGGCCGCCTATTGATCTAAACACAAGCCAACACTGACGCAGCTATCAGATGAGGGACCCGACATGGCGTTGAACTCATATTGAACTGCAAGATCGAGTTTGTGCAATCACTCGTCGAGAAATATCAGTGACAGGATTGCTTAGAGGCACAGGACCGATTTCTCGAGAAAATGAATCCCCGAGTCGCGGAGAAAACAGGAAATTGCATCAGGCTCCCAGAGGGCACAGTGGGCAAGTGTCGGCTGCCATATATGAGCAACCCCGAGCGTCGAGGCAGATGTAACCCTGGCATTTTTTCCCTTCCAAGCAAGTGTCGCGACGGCATATAAGAACTTCGTAGATATTAGATGTCAAAAAGGGCATTATGATAATGTTAGAATACACTTGCACATAAAGAATAAAGGCCAGACTCCGCTCCGACGACCGAGGGAAAGCAACCGAAAACTTACTCATCGCAAGCCTCGACGTCGAGAAGTGGGCGTGGCCAAAAGAACCCTTTTGGCAAGCAGGACTCGTAAGCAGAGAGGGAGGCTCACCTGTGCATGGCTCAAGCCGGCAGAGCGCGATCAGTCATGCATGGGGTAGATTGAAATTTCGCCAAATAAAATCAGACGTCTTGAACTCATCAGCCTCCACACAGCATCCCATAACCCAAAGAGATCGGGAC
>NC_061838.1:24162845-24167845 GCF_019202785.1 Penaeus chinensis | reverse complement strand
GGCAAGCATCAAGCCAGGTGGGTGGGGTGGGCCGGGGCGCAGGGGAAGGGGGGCAGGGGCAGGGGGCACGAGAGGGCACGACCATATTGAGAGCCAGCTTCCCCTCCCCTCGCTCCCTCCCTCCCTTCCCTCCCTCCCTCCCCCCGACTTACCGACGAAAGCATCCTGTGCGCCGACTCATGACGAGATTCATGATCTGTTGCGAAATAAAATGAGTGAATCACCTATATTGTTATTTGCTCGCCCTAATGATCAAACAATGCAAGCAGATGCGAGGAATGAGATGTTAAGCGAGAAGTCGCCCTCTCTCCTGTCTCTTCTCTCCGCCCTTGCACATGCCCCCTCCTTCTTTAAGTGGGCGAGGGAACCAGGCGAAGGTAGGAAGAGGTGGGCGGGGTCACGGGGAGGGGGGGGAGGAGGAGGAGGGGGAGGAAGCGGGTCTGGAGGGGCGCGAGCGAGGGCCAGGCCGCCTCGAGACCCGTCAGTCTGGCTTGAGCTGTGGCCGCGGACGCACACACACACATCACCTGCTACGCCACCTCCTCTCTCTCTCTTTCTCTCCCTCCTCCGTCCCCCCCCGACCCTGCCACGCCACACGGAAACACACGGGGAGCGACCACCACACCCACGCAAGCCAGGTAAGCACACTGACGACCACGCCACTTACCGGTCGCTTTGTCGTCTGTAGGAGTTTTATTAATGGGGATTTAGGGTTGTGTACAAGCTTTCTTCATAACGAAAATTCCGGTTATGTCCATGTCTGTATTTCCCCTTATAAAGATCTTTTCTGTGTCTGCGGGCGTCTCGAGAGAGGGCAAGTGAGAGGACTGGAACATTGAATGAACTTGTGAAGTGCTTAAAAGTGTAAAATTGGTTGAAAATGGACTCGCAATTCGCAAAATAAAAATAAGAAGTGATCATGATGTGCTTTAACCCGTGAATCGTGCAATGATAACAACAACAGCTTGCAATGACAATTCGATCCACCCTCTCTGCTTGTCGCCACAGATGCGATGCCTCTTGGGAAAAGAATAAAAAAAAGACAATGCACCTGTGACACACCTGCTAATTAGCACTACAATCATCCCATCAGAGTGACAGACACAACACCCCACCTTCAGATTTTCCTCGCCCGGGTAGAAGATAACAAAAGACATTGAAATTACCGGTGATTTTGACGCGACCAAGGTAGGCAGACCCCCGATGATAAGACTAGGGGCCCCTCAGCGAGCATGACGACCTTCTGTTCCGCCCCCCTCCCCCTGTATTAGAAAAAAACACGCAAGCCGGCGCACTCTTACCATTCTAAATCATTACTTGTAGTTGATAATATGCAGTAGAAAGCCGCACTGGCAAGTTTCTAAACCGGCCACGCAAAAATAGGGTAGCAACAACGCTCATTGATATGTGATCTGTGCTTGATCACCAAGATATAAATAGATAAAGTTTGTGTTTGATATTACGTGACGAGGGAATTTTCACGACTCATGGTAATAGAGATGTTTTGATCTCGGGTCACGGTTAGCCTTAACTGGGATTGGGTCATGGTCAGTTCTCATTTACAGGTATTTATTGGTAAAATTATTGAATGTATATTTACATTGATTGATAGACGTAGATAGATAAATCGATAGATAGATATAGATATCAAATTTATAGATAGGTAGATAGGAAGGTAGATAGATAGATAGATAGAGCCATTAAATAGATAAATAGATATAGACATCAGATAAATAGATAGTTAGAGAAATAGACAGGGAAAGGAAGACGAAGGGAGAAAAAGGGAAAGTGAGAGAAGGGGGAGAGAGATGAAAGAGAAGGGTAGGGAAAGGGAATGGGAAAAAGGATGAAGAAGATGGAGGAAGAGGGGTATGAAAAGGAAAAAGAAGATAGAGAGAGGGGGAAAAGAAGAGATAGAGCGGGAGAGAAACTAAAAGCTAGAGATAAATGTATCATAATCACTTTGTAAGGAACGCGGTCTTAATGCACTTACAAAGCCGCAGGTGTTTGTAGAGGTGCGAGAGAAAGTACCTGGTTCTAAGGGCGTCTTTATGCAAATATCTCCGCGTGCGATTGCGTGTATACTGTGTAATGTCTTTACTCGGAACTTTACAGTTACGATAGTTAGGCTTTTCAATTTTCTTTTTCCTTTTACATTCTTTCCATTTTATATAACACGATATGTATGTGTGTGTATGTACGAGTATGTGTGTGGGTATATATTTGTGTGTGTGTATATTTATATATATTTATGTATATATATGTATATATACTTATATATATGTATATGTATATATGTATAAATATGTATATATAGAGGAATATATATGTATATATATGTGCATGTATATGCATGTGTGTATGTATATATTCATATACATATGCATGTACATTCATAAATATATACACATATCTATACATATATACATAAATACATATGTACATATATATACATATATACACACGTACACACGTACACATGTACACATGTACACACACACACACACACACACACACACACACACACACACACACACACACACACACACACACACACACACACACACACACACACACACACACACACACACACACACACATACACACACACACACACACAAACTTCCTCTCCCTCTCCCTCTCCCTCTCCCTCTCCATCTCTGTTCTTTCTCTCCCTATGCTCCTTTCATCTCTCCTTCTTCTCTCCCCTCCTTCCTCCTTCTTCTCTTCTTGTCCTCCCCATATCTCACCCTTCGCTCGCGTATTTCTGCAGCGTGGGATCGTCTGACCTTTGAGGAGATTCTACGTATGGTAAAAGTAGGGAAGACCAAGCGAGGAAATTTTGTGCTTTTATTATTATCATTTTTTTTTTTCATTGTTGTTATTGTTTTTATTTGTTATTATTGTTATTATTAGTCTTATTATTGTTTTTATCATTGTTATTATTGTTATTATTATTATTATTAGTAGTAGTAGTATTACTGTTACTATCATCATCATCATCATCATCATCATCATCATCATCATCATCATCATCATCATCATCATCATCATCATCATCATCATTCATCATCATCATCATCATTACCATCACCATCATCATTCGAAATATATTTGGAAATGTATTAATCATAGCGTGCAGTTAGCCCAAGGCGAGAACTATCCGAGTGGTTGAAATAATGTGTAATTTTAGGTGACTTTTAAGGAACGTCCGTGTGTGAGGTTTTTCATTTTTTTTCTGGATCCATTCTAGATTCTGAGCTGCATCCGCCGTTGTTTTTATTTTACCGGTCTAAACGACTTTCACTATTCGCACACCTGGTATGTGCGGATTATTATCTGTTGCTCCTTCTGTTGCATTACGACTATGGTTTTGTTGATGAGTAGGGTGAGGCTTCGAAAAATGCTTAGAGGAATTATTTAGCTTGCCTTTTATTGAAGATAGAGCGGTAAAAGGTTTTTTTTTTTTTTAATGAATTCTTCTCATGTTCTCTTTTTAAAGTCCTATTCATTTCCGAAAGCATCTCTCTCTCTCTCTCTCTCTCTCTCTCTCTCTCTCTCTCTCTCTCTCTCTCTCTCTCTCTCTCTCTATCTCTCTCTCTATCTCTATCTCTATCTCTATCCATCTATTTATATATCTGTCTAACTATCCATTTATCTATATGTATATCTGTATGTATATCTATATGTATATCTGTCTATCTGTCAGTCTATCTGTCTATATACATATATCTGTCTATCTATCTATGCATTTGTCTATCTATCTATGCATCTGTCTGTCTCTCTAATATAATTGTACATACATTATACACATACACACACACACACACACACACACATACACACACACACACACACACACACACACATACACACACACACACACACACAAACATACACACACAGACACACACACACACACACACACACACACACACACACACACACACACACACACACACACACACACACACACACACACACACACACACACACATATACACGTGTGCCTGCTTACCTATATATCCTTTTAAGTCTTTCTCTTTACATGTTTTCTCTCCCTCTTTCCTTTGACTCTCTTGCAATCACACATAATTAAGCACGTACATACACGCATGTAAACACAGACACACATTCGCATGCACGCGGTCAAGCACGCACACATTGCATGCGAGTAAATATAAATGTGTGCACACGTGTAAACAAACACACGCGCACATAGTGGTTCTCGCCGCAGGTTTACACATCGGTAAATTTGCTGAAGAACCCCAAGCACGGGGCATTTAAGGGGGGGAGGGGGGTATGAGGGGCATCGGGATTGAGTCACCGCCCCCCCACCCCACCTGTTCCTTGACAGGTGTTGGCTGACCACCTATCTGTGGCCGGGCTGTAGCGGGGTTGTGACAGGGTTGTAGCGGGGTTATGGCGGGACTGTAGCGGGGTTGTGACAGGGCTGTGGCAGGACCGTGGCGGCGGCGGCGGCGGCAGCATATGGAGCGGTCGAGGCCACGGAAGGGAAAGCTGGTGCCACGGCGCGGCGCCTCGTCGCGTGAGCGCGTACCCGCGGTGATACAAGAGGGTGCCACATGTTCAAACACAGAGGTGTCTCCGGGCGCCACGTGACACCAGGTGCCTCCCGGTGACACTAGGGTGACGAGGTTGTGACATGCACTCTCCCTCGCGGCGGTGGGAGGTCCCCCGCTTTGGGAGCGTGGCATCTTCGTCATTTCTTTTTATGTCATGTTTTTTCTCTCTCTTTTTTTTTACTTCGTCATCTGCGTCGGTTGCATCAGCCGGCCTTTTATCTTCGTGCGGGGTTGCTGGTGCCGTGACTCTAAACCTTTAAGATGTCCAAACTCGGTCGTATTTTGCTTTTTTCCTCATTTTCCCACTTTCTATTCCCTAAAAAAATAACGGCGTCGTCATTCGTGTATTGATATGGACGCGTCAACACCTGCGAGCATGCCCTGAGGCGTGATTCTCCCGACAAGTGCCCGAGC
>NC_061838.1:24155345-24157845 GCF_019202785.1 Penaeus chinensis | reverse complement strand
TTTTTCCTGGCGACCTTTGGTATTTCTTGGTACTTTCATTCCACGGGGTTTATTTTAAGTTTGGTGTAGAGTGATGCATGGATATGCGCACGTATAATGTGTTATATACACATATACTCAAGGGCACACACATATACACACGCGCATACACACACATGCACACGCATGCACGCACGCCCACGCACACGAACAGTACACACACACACACACACACACACACACACACACACACACACACACACACACACACACACACACACACACACACACATTCCAACGAAGATCTTATCCTTTCTCGTTAACTGAACTCCATTAAACAGATTCTGGAAAACCACATCATCTATTAATTTATTTCCGAAACCCCAAAGTCATCGTTATTTAGATCTATTATTGATAAAAGAGTAATTTTGTGCCATATACGAAAGTAATCCTAACCTACCGCCCTGAAATGGAAGGAAAATGGTTATTACATCATATAAAAATGATACGCATCTTTAATTAAGATTTTATTCCATTTGTGCATGACGTTACTAAAAGGGCTGTTAAATACTTTTTTGTGTGTTCTAATTTGCATTTATATTGTAGTTGCATATTTAGAGTGATTGTTGCAGATATGGTTTTGATGGTACTTGTAGTGAGATGGTATCTGTTGTGTGTCTGCATGTTGCATTGCATGTAATTATGTTTTTTTGCATGTTGTAGGTTGCATGGCACCTGATTATGGCACTGTGCATGATTTTAGTGTTGTTTTTCAATATGGTTTGTTGTTTATTGCATAAGTTGCAATTTGAATATGGTTTAGATAGTTTATAATGACAGAAAATGTTGCATGTTAATAGTGCTTTGGGAATATGGCTTATCTGTTTTCTGTAATGAGGAAGAATGTTGCAGTGATAGAGATTGCACTATATGATGCATGTTATCATATTGGCCTATACTGTCATACAAGATCCAAGCATGACTTTTGACCACAGTGTAGTGACTCTTGTTATATCGCTATTTTGTGGTAATTAATGCATGCTGTTATGTTGGAGTATGTTGTGGCGTGTGTCCGATGCATTTTGAAGGGGCATAACATGGCATAGTTGCATGGCATGTATTAATGATGCATGCATTGACACGAGTGCATTGAAGTGATATGAAATAAACACAGCATGTCGAGGCAGAAAAATATGTTGTTATAATGATGTTGGTTGTACTGGTGCTGTGTAATGCTGCATGTTGAGGGGATATCGCATGTTGCACGAATGGGCGATGTTGCAGTGATATAACACGTGTCGGAGCATGTTGAAAAGGTTGAGCATTTAAAGTTGCATGGTTCCGGGGACAGGATATATTTACTAGTGGAGTTTGCAACACTTGAGGATGTTATGAGCATACTTACTGTCGTCATGAGGTATGTTGTAGTCCTGTGGTTCATGTCGAAAGGATGGAGCATGCTGTCACAGAGGAACACGTACTGATTTATGTAGTGAAGGAATATGTTGCAGTAAAGTCATGTTGGAATAAAGGAGCATGTTGCAGGAGCATGTGCTGATGCATGTTAAATGGGGAATGCAGACCATGAAGTGATTATTATTGCTGCAATAAAAGGGATATGTTGCAGCGGTAATTGAGTATGCGGTAGTAATAGACAATGCTCGTAGTATATGTCGTGCATGCTATGTTGGATAATGTTAAATGAAAATGATAATGGTTGTTATGCTGCATGTTCATGTAAAGCGATAATAGATACTGTAGTGCCAGAGTTGTTGAAAGAAGATACAATACGTGATACAGATTCCAAATATTATTTTTTGAACTTGTAGATTGAAATAGAACAGATGAACAACACAAATCTGAACAGATGAACAAACACATCAAAGTCTGAACAACGATAATAACATTTAAAAACAAAAATAACCAATGAATAGAAAAAAATATGGGAAAAACATGATAGAAAGAAGGAGAGAAAGAAAAAACAATAACAGAATATAGCTCATATATTTCGGAAGAAGAAGAAGAAGAAAAAAAAATTATTATTATTATTTTTTTTTCCTCTCGCTCTCCAAGTGTTCGAGTATAATAGGGATTTGGCAGTTGGAGTTATAACTTGAGTCACGGCCTCTTTGCAATATCCGGGATTTTCAACGAGGATACTTGAGCAGGATCCTTACCGAGGGGAAGGGGGAGGGGGGGTGATGTTGGGGTGGGGGGATGGGGTCGTCCTTGAGAATCGCCAGGGATGGAACTCGAGAAATATCCTAACAATGGAGGAGGAGCCTTTTAAAAATATAGGTATTTATTTTTGTTTTTATTTGTTTCTCTTTTTTTTTCTTTCTTTTTTTGTTTTTCTTTTCTTAATATAAGAAATAGCGTTTGGCTTTCTTTTGGATTCTCGTGTTTGTCGATTGTAGATTAAGGTTTGTGGTTGTGTTGTTAAAGGAGAAGGTATGTTAAAGAGAATAAGGCAGGGTTGTGTATCTCTCTCTCTCTCTCTCTCTCTCTCTCTCTCTCTCTC
>NC_061838.1:24147845-24150345 GCF_019202785.1 Penaeus chinensis | reverse complement strand
CGTTTGGAAACTAAACTTAACTAAACTATAAGGTAGATTTATGCAGTTCGAAATGGAGCAACTGATTAAATATACAGAGATGGATGGTAGACTGAAAGTTAAGAATTCACGGAGAAATTAGGTAGGCATAAAATAATGCCACGGAAAGGAAGGAAAAGAAAATGTAAAAGAAAAATTAACATGATGATGATGAAGTGTCGTTAATAAATATAGCGCATTTAATATATATATATATATATATATATCTACACACATACATATACACACACACAAACTCTCACATATATCTACATCTGCATCAAAATCTCTACATATATATCTATATATTTATTAATCTATTGACTGCAAATACAACATTGTTTACAACGCCAAAAATGAGAGAAAGAATGCAACAGACATACAGGTCAATGGTAAGAATGCGGATCTAGAGAGAGAGAGAGAGAGATAGAGAGAGAGAGAGAGAGAGAGAGAGAGAGAGAGAGAGAGAGAGAGAGAGAGAGAGAGAGAGAGAGAGAGAGAGAGAGAGAGAGAGAGAGAGAGAGAGAGAGAGAGAGAGAGAGAGAGAGAGAGAGAGAGAGAGAGAGAGAGAGAGAGAGAGAGAAACAGAGAAACAGAGAAACAGAGAAACACAGAGAGAGGAACAAAGATTTTTTCATTAAGTAGGAAGACAAAACTCAAAAACAAAACAAAAATCCACAAAGGAAACAAACAAGAAAAGAAAACAATGAAGATTGTGATAATACAAAAAAAAAAAGTTTCTTCCAAGGTCATGTGCGTGTCTCTTACGTACACCGACGTCCTCCCACGCACACACGCCTATGACACACATGAATTACTCGGCTGGTAATGGAGTTGTCAGGTGTGACCGCCCTTCTTTCGCCCTGGGTGTCTGGGATCTCCGCCCCCCCCCTCCCTCGCCCCCCTCTCTCCCCTCCCTCGCCCCCATGCTCTAACAACCCCACTATCAAGTACCCATCTTCTCCCCTCCCTTTACCCTCCCTCTCCCTCTTCTTATTCTCCCTTCCTTGTTCCCAGCGACCATACCTCCTCCCCTCTGTGTTCATGTGTCCCTAAATCTGTACCCCTACCTCACCTCTGTGCCCCTGCCTTGCCCCTGTGCCCCTGTCTTGCCCCTGTGGTCCTGCCTCGCCCCTGTTTCCCTACCTTGCCCCTGTACCCTTACCTTGCCCCTGTGCCCCTACCTTGCCCTGTGCCCTACCTGCCCTGTGCCCCTGCCTTGCCCCTGCCCCTTGCCCCTGTGCCCCTACCTTGCCCTGTGCCCCTGCCTTGCCCCTGTCCCCCTACCTTTGCCCCTGTGCCCCTACCTTGCCCCTGTGGCCCTGCCTTGCCCCTGTGCCCCTGCCTTGCCCCTGTGCCCCTGCCTTGCCCCTGTGCCCCTACCTTTGCCCCTGTGCCCCTACCTTGCCCCTGTGGCCCTGCCTTGCCCCTTTGGTCCTGCCTTACCCCTGTATCCCTACCTTGCCCCTGTGCCTCTGCCTTACCCCTGTGCCCCTACCTTGCCCCTGTACCCTTACCTTGTCCCTGTGCCCCTACCTCGCCCCTCTACCCTTACCTTACCCCTCGTGCCCCTACCTTGCCCCTGTGCCCCTACCTTGCCCCTGTGCCCCTACCACCAACCCCCGTGCCCCTCCCTTACTCCTGCACCCCTACTACCTACCCCTACCATGCCCCTACCTTGCCCCTGGTCATGTGTCAAAGAGGCTCCCATCGCTCAACCATGTGCAACCATCCATTAAACTCTGCGTCTTGTGTCTAAGCCAGTCGAACTGCTCTGTCATTGGGTGCAGACATGGCTAGACACATTCCACGAGAGAGAGAGAGAGGGAGGGTGAGGGAGGGAGGGAGAGGGTGAGGGAGGGAGGGGGAGGGTGAGGGAGGGAAGGAGGGAGAGGGAGGGTGGGAGAGGGAGAGGGAGAGGGAGAAGGAGGGAGAGAGGGAGGGAAGGAGATGGAGAAAGAGAGAAGGAGGGAGGGAGGGAGGAAGGGGAGGGAGATGGAATGAGGGAGAATAAGAGTGGGAGCGAGGGAGAGAATGAGAGTGAAACAAGAAGGAATGTAAATATAATTGTATTAGTCTTTCGTATATTTATTCATTAATAACTGATCTGTTTTACGATTATGAGAAATGATAATCTAAACGAAAAGAAAACAAAATACCAAAAATAAAAGTTCAAACAATGAGTGAATATATAAACAAATAACCGAATAAGTCAATAAATATACAAACAAACAAAAAATTAAAAAAAAAAAAAAAAGAAAGAGGTGAGGGGAGACTCATCTGTTAGTTAGCATAATATAAAAAGCTGAATCCATTTTTTTTTGTGTGGCAGCGTAGGCCGGTATCTGGGGTGTAGGGGGGCGGGGGGCGGGGGGGGGGGAGGTGGGGGTGTCAGAACCATCCTGTTGTGGTTCATTGCATCACGTGTTTTTCTGAAATGGAAATGAGGCTTTGCTGTTTATAGATAAATACATGTATACTT
>NC_061838.1:24130345-24140345 GCF_019202785.1 Penaeus chinensis | reverse complement strand
ACCATGACCAAACGTCTTACCAAAAGAAGCTCAGGAAATTAGCAAACCTTAAATATGTAAACACACTCCGCTTCGATCACATACTATTTTTACCTCGCCCAGTCGCGTAATCTTCCCGACCGCATCCTGTGAGCCAGAGAGACGTAACGCCTCTGACCTTTGTCGCCCCCTCCCCCCCCCCCCCCCCCCCCCCGTCGCTTCTCCGTACGCTTGCGACACCGTAACACTTACTCTTACTATCGTACGCGTCCCTCCCACTCGTGCGGCGTTCGCGATCCGTCGATCTCTCTCTCTCTCTCTCTCCCTCCCTCCCTCCTTCCCTCCCTCCCTCCCTCCCTCCCTCCCTCCCTCCCTCCTCCCTCCCTCCCTCCTCCCTCCCTCCTCCTCCCTCCCTCCCTCCCTCCCTCCCTCCCTCCCTCCCTCCCTCCTCCCTCCCTCCTCCCTCCCTCCCTCCCTCCTTCCCTCCCTCCCTCCCTCCCTCCCTCCCCCCTCCCTCCCTCCCTCCCTCCCTCCCTCTCTCTCTCTCTCTCTCTCCAACGAAAGTACATATCATTCTCATAACCTTCCAATTTACACATAAATATAAATCTCTATCTTTCCGCACCTCCTTCCAGCCACTTGCTCAGCGCCACCGTTCTTAAATAAACAAAATGATTCCATATAACGCTCATTCCGTTCCTCTTTACGCCTCATGCACAAACACACATACAAAGACAATAAACAGTAAGCTACGTAACGGATAACATGATCAATCAATAAAGGATCGACACGCGAACCGACTGCTTGTCAATCCGCCGAGACGAACCGCTCATGGTTCACAGGTGGTTCACGAAGCGCGACGATAGTTCATAAGGTGGTTTATGGGTTTTTAACGCATCGTGGGAATGGTTCACAGGTGGTTCGATCAGTATGGAAATGGTTCACAGGTGGTTCAATCAGCATGGGAATGGTTCACAGGTGGTTCGATCAGTATGGAAATGGTTCACAGGTGGTTCAATCAGCATGGGAATGGTTCACAGGTGGTTCGATCAGCATGGGAATGGTTCACAGGTGGTTCAATCAGCATGGGAATGGTTCACAGGTAGTTCGATCAGCATGGGAATGGTTCACAGATGGTTCAATCAGCATGGGGATGTTTCACAGGTGGTTCAAAAGACATGAAAATGGTTCACAGGTGGTTCGAACAGCATTAAAATGGTTCACAGGTGGTTCAGTTAGCATCAAGATGGTTCACAGGTGGTTCATTCAGCATGAGAATGGTTCACAGGTGGTTCAAACGGCATGAAAATGGTTCACAGGTGGTTCACTCAGCATGGGAATGGTTCACAGATGGTTCACTCAGCATAGGAATGGTTCGCAGGTGGTTCAAACAGCATGAAAATAGTTCGCAGGTGGTTCAAAATGCATGAAAATCGTTCGCAGTTGGTTCACTCAGCATGGTCATGGTTCACAGGTGGTTCAAACAGCATGAAAATAGTTCGCAGGTGGTTCAAAATGCATGAAAATGGGTCGCATGTGGTTCACTCAGCATAAGAATGGTACACAGGTGGTTCAAACAGCATGGAAATTGTTCACAGGTGGTTCGAACAGCACGGAAATGGTTCACAGATGGTTTATTTAGCATGAAGATGGTATACAGGTGATTCACAGATCTTTCACACAGCATGAGAATAGTTCACAGGTCTTTGTTCATCGTTTGTGTTCATTGGATTAAGGTCTTCTCTGCAGCCTGAGGTGATGGGCGCTTTATTTGTTGTGACGGGCTTGGGTAATGGGAGAGGGTGAAGGAGAGGCAGATAAAAGGGAAAGGGAGAGAGGCGAAGATAAGAGACGAGCGTGTGATGGATAAGGAAGAAAGGGAAAGAGAGAGAGAGAGAGAGAGTGAGAGAGAGAGAGAGAGAGAGAGAGAGAGAGAGAGAGAGAGAGAGAGAGAGAGAGAGAGAGAGAGTAAGAAAGAGACAGTGAGAGACCGATAAATGAAAGACGAGATAGAAGAGATAGGTATCAGGTAAACACAATCAAACTGATTAAACTTAATCGATTCACGATGAAAGGGAGCGTCTGCAATATAGCGTTCCAGACAAGAAGGGCATAAAACGTACCCTTCCTTCTCCTTCCTTCTCCCCCCCCCCCCCCCCCGCTACTTGCCTCTTTTACCACCTCACCCCTCCTGTCCCCCCCTTCACCCCTCCTCCCCCTCACCCCTCCTCTCCTGCCCCTCCCCCTCCCCTGTCCCTCACTTCTGACCCCCTCACTCCTACTGTCACCCCTCACCCCTCCTCTGCCCCCTCACCCCTCCACCCCCCCTCTCCGACCCCCACCTGCACCACAAAATGACAGTTGATACGTTGCAGACTCAGGTTGGGGTCTCGTGACGTCATTGCAAGAGGTGTGGTGAAGATGTGATGAAGTATGTGCTCAGAGCGTGGCCGCGAGACGATGCGAAAGGGTGTGGTGAAAAATCCTTTACTCTTGTCGGAAGTGATGATCAGGTGTGGAGTAAAGTGCGTTCGATAGAGTAATGAAACGGGCGAGGAAATGAGGAAAATGGGTTGGATTGGTCCTTTTTCTACTCTTACTCGTATAGACACAAGGTTGTTATGACGAATGGATGGTAAAAACCGTGATAGCAGATTGGACAATTATGGCACTTGACGTTTTATCGGTTTCCCCTTCCGATATAAACAAATCAGGTTCCCGTTTTCTTTATCTTTTTCACTCCCCCTCCCCCCCTCTCCCCCTCCCCCCCTCATGCAACGGATGCGTGTGTGTGGGGGGGGGGAGGGGAAAGGAGGGGGTTAGAGGTCACGGTCGCCACCTTCCTTCATTACGATTGTTTTTAGAGAGTTCTCGCTCACGAAATCTCCCAGAGCGAGTTCTGTCTCCGATTCTCAAGGCCATTGCGATTAAGAAAGTATATTGTCACAAGGAAAATAAATGGCCGGAGTGTGCTAGAGGGGAAGGATTACGAGTGTAAATGAATCTACGATTATTCAGGGGTTACGAGCATATAAAACTAATTAGTGATTAAAGTTTATGAGGATTTAAAGGTTAGAGTATATTCGTATATGGAGTTTAATTGTTGTAAGTACAGTATTCTAGGGCATGCTTATTTAATTGATAACACCAAGCCTGTGTGACATCATTTTAATCTAGAGCTACATGAGTTGTCTGTTGAAATCGATATTAACCAGTGTTATTCATATACGATTATTTTTTTTACAAAACGATTGGATTTTATACTGATACCAATCGATATAAAAAAAAAAAAACCGAAAATAATATAACTTGTTATACGCAAATCACCCTCCTTTGCATCGGAATTCAAAGTATTTTCTTTTTTTTTACAACACATCTCCCGCCCGCGTGTGTGAAGGGCGACCTTATTGTGGTGTGGGCGGTAAATTTTGATGCTATGATATTACGCAAGAGCATCCACGACCCTCTTCCCGCTTCGCCCCGAGTTACCGATGCTCTATTGTTTTTTTTCTCTCGCCCGGGAGGTGGATCGAACACCATTTAGCGTCGTGGCTTATGAAGGATTTACTTTCATTTTCACCTCGTGAAGTTGCGATAATGTTACTCTGCAAATATGGCTGTTATTTTGCTGATTAGCGGTCTTTTGTAATAATCATATTCCTCTTTACCTTGTTCGCACGAGATGATATATTTATAATGAGATTTATAAATGATGTTTATAAAAGGTCTAGTATTTGATTTGTTACTTCCTCTCTCTCTCTCTCTCTCTCTCTCTCTCTCTCTCTCTCTCTCTCTCTCTCTCTCTCTCTCTCTCTCTCTCTCTCTCTCTCTCTCTCTCTCTCCATCTCTCTATCCATCTACCTATCTCTATATATTTATTTACTTATACATTCATTCATTCATACATTTATTACACACCCTAGTTGGCCTTTTGTCATCGTCTGCTCTTCATACCATGTTTACTGCGGTCGGGTTACGTGACCTCGGAGTCAGGAGGTCAGGACGAAACAATAGCGAGGATTGATATGGCGCGGTTTATGAACGTTTCCGGCCAATATCACCTACACCTTCTGGAGAGATTGTGACCCGAGTTTTCTTGTTGTTCTTTTACGGTCTGTTCACTGTCTGTTATCATCTTCACTCTCTTTCGTTCTTTTTTTTTATGTAGTGTGAGGATGGTACTGTGAATGACTATGATTTTTTTATTATTTATTTTTTTTTTTTTTTATATATCGATTTTTTGTTCTAAGGTCGCAATCGTACCCAGAGTCTCTGCCTTTTATCGGAATGATAATAATAATGATGATAATGATAAGAATGATAACAATGGGAATGATGATGGTAACGATGATGGTGATGGTAATAACAGCAATGATAATGACGATAATTATAATAATGATAATGATGATAATAATAGTAATAATAAAAATAACACTAATAACAAAATAATAATACAAATAATAATAAAGATAATAATGATTAACAGTGATCAATCGGTAAACAAATCTTTAAAAAAAACAAGTGAACCCCATCCTGCGTTTCGCCTCCCTTCGTCTCAAACCTCGACACTGGCTCTGGCCTCGGCATCCTCAGCCTCCCTGACATGGGCAGCAGGTCGACACCAGAACGCTATCTTCGTCTTGAATAAATCTTTGTTTAATAAGAAAGGCCGCTCTTGTCTTGGCGGGATGTCAGCTACTGGCACTGGGGAGGGAGTATGGAAGGGGGAGAGGGGAGGAGGGAGAGGTGGATGGAGGGACGGAAGAGGGGGAGGAGGGAGAGGGAGGAGGAGAGAAGAGTGGGTAGAGGGAGGAAGGAGGAACTAGAGGGAGAAGGAGAAATGAGGAACTGGAGAGAGAAAGAGAGGGAAAGAGGGAGACAGGGCGAGCCATAGGAATTAGCGCATAAGAACTGAGAAAAGGGTTGAGAGATGGAGGAATTCACATCGCCAGACCGAGAGGAAAATAGACATAATTGATAAATAACAGACCAAGTCAGCAAAGAAAATAGAGGAGTGTCGGAGTAAAATCTAAAGAAAATGGGGTAAGCGAAGACTGAAAAAAAAAAAATGTGAATGTATGTCAGTCATTTTTTTTACGAAACAGGTTTGCGACGCATATAAGGTTCAAGGCTCACACACAGTACTCATAAGACGTAGAAAAAATGTGTCTCTATACGCTTACTCTACACTCGTCCACATTTCCCAACTTAGCACACGAAAATATCTAATTTGAAAAGGCTGGATACAACTAAACTTTTTATATATATATTCAGCTTTGTTTCTCATTATTCTCCAATATACTAAAGCGAAAACACAGCGAATATGTTTGATTAACGACAAAATAAGGAGGCACAACATCAGGTGGCTGGACGAGAAGCTAAATCACGGTGTAGATAACAGCATTACGGTGCCGCCAACGGGCGCCTTGTACTCAGGCGGTGCACTTAACATTTTATTTTTGTAATATTTAGTTATTTGAGACTGCTATTCTGGTGTTTCTTTACTTCATTTATTTAGTTTTTTTGGGGGGGAAGTGAAGGAAGGTGAATGGCGATTTGCTTGTTTTCTCTTTTTTTGAATGCTATACGAATACGAATTGTATTGTGTGTGTGTGTGTGTGTGTGTGTGTGTGTGTGTGTGTGTGTGTGTGTGTGTGTGTGTGTGTGTGTGTGTGTGTCTGCGTCTGGGTCTGCGTCTGCATGTAAGCACGCGAATGTGTGTGTGCCTGTGTGTTTGTCTGTCGGCACGGTTTTTTTTTTTTCCTTCTTCTACAACGAAAAAACAGGATCTCTAACTAGCAATTAGAATCCGAACAAGGCAGTCATTTTTCCGTACGCAAGCCCTTGTGTTGTTTTCCCCTTCACTTGCTGTCAAACATCTCATGGCGGAGACCGTATTTGGGAGGGATTTTCGTGATACCTTTTTCAGATTCGATTTTATCTTTCTTTCGTTTTTTTTTTTTTCTCTCTTTTCTTTTTTTTTACTTTTGTTTCTTTGGTAGTTGGTTTTCCGTATTTATTATTATTATTATTGTTATTTGTCCTGAGTCTCCTTTATCTCAATTTTTCGCTCTCTCTCCCTCTCCCTCTCCCTCCCTCTTCCCCTCAGACACCCTCCCTCCCTCACCTTGCCCCTCCCCTATACCCCCTCCCTCTCTCTCCCTCCCCTTCCTTCTTCCCCCCAGACACCCTCCCTCCCTCCCTCACCTTGCCCCTCCTCCCCCTCTTCCTCCCTCCCCCCTGCCCCTCCTGCCCCCTCAAACCTCCTTCCCCCCTCCCTCACCCTGCCCCTGCCCCCCTCAAACCTCCTTCCCCCCTCCCTATTCCCCTCAGACACCCTCCCTCCCTCACCCTGCCCCTCCTCCTCCCCCTCCTCCTCCCCCTCCTCCTCCCTCTACCCCTCATACGTAAAATTAACCGGTTGCTGCCTCTCGTGTGTGATTTTCATTATCTTGTTTTTTTTAATATTTATTTTGGTATTTATCTGTTTACTTTTTTATTCAGTGATTTATAGATATTTTTTCTTACTTTATTTGTTTGTCTATTAATTTCTATTTGTTTGTTTGTTATATTATTCATTTTTACTTTCGCGGTTTGAGGGGGAGAGAGAGGATAGGAAAAAGGGACAAGAATGAGGAATAAAAGAGGAAGGAAGGAAGGAAGGAAGGAAGGAAGGAAGGAAAGGTCAGGAAGTGAGGAGGAGAAAGGAAGACGAGATGATAGAGAAGGCAAGGGGGGGGGGGGGAGGCAGGGAGAAAAGGAGGGAGAGGAGAAGAGATGGAAGGTGGGAAAGAAATAGGAAAAGAAAGAAAGGGAAGAAACAAGAAGAGAAAAAGACGAGAGAGAGAAAGAGAAAGAGATGAGAGAAGCGAAGAGCGAAAGAGATGAGAGGAGCGAAGAGCGAAAGAAGAAAAGGAAAAGAAAGAGGGGGAGAAGGGAAAGACGAGAGAGAGAGAAAGAGAAATAAAGAGAAAGAGATGAGAGAAGCGAAGAAAGAAAGAGAAAGAAGAGAAGGAGGGGAATCAGATGTTTGTTATGACTTTAAAGGGTAAAAAAAAAAAAAGGGTCAGGGATCGCAAGGGAGGGAGGATAAGGGGTAAGGGAGTGCGTGTCATGTTTGTTGTGACACGCACCTTACTTATTACTTGGTCCTATTGCGCCCGAAGTGACGAGCTTCTGGGAGCGCAGATTCTGGTGTCCGCGCGTTTTCTTTACTGGTAATGTTATTAAAGTACTGATGTGTGTGTAGTTATTTTCGTGTATATTTTCTTATTTTTGGTAACATTATAAGTATTATTGTTATTATTTTATCATCATCGTTATCGTTATTATGATGATGATGATGATGATGATGAGAGAGAGAGAGAGAGAGAGAGAGAGAGAGAGAGAGAGAGAGAGAGAGAGAGAGAGAGAGAGAGAGAGAGAGAGAGAGAGAGAGAGAGAGAGCAGAGATAGTAGAGATAGAGACACAGAAACACACAGACAGAGAGAGAGAGAAGAGATAGTAGAGATAGAGACACAGAAACACACAGACAGAGAGAGAGAGAGAAGAGATAGTAGAGATAGAGACACAGAGAGAGAGAGAGCAGAGATAGTAGATATAGAGACACAGAAACACACAGACAGAGAGAGAGAGAAGAGATAGTAGAGATAGAGACACAGAAACACACAGACAGAGAGAGAGAGAAGAGATAGTAGAGATAGAGACACAGAGACAGACAAAGAGGAGAGAAAGAGAGATCGAACAGGACCAGTGACTACATGACAGGATACGGCAAATTCTGTGTTCTTCTGTCACGGAAACCTCCGAACAGGTCACAGCGAGTCACGCCCTAGGAATCTAGCCGAACGCTGCCTGTGTTTGTGTTAAGCTCTGGCAGGAGAAAGCTTATATATCTATTTATTTTTCTATTTTTCTACGATGATTGCGTGATGGCGAGAGGTGTGGTAAGGAATTTAAAGAGAAACGTAGATTAAGGATGTAATCAGGCGGTTTTTCAAGACCAGAGAGAGAGAGAGAGAGAGAGAGAGAGAGAGAGAGAGAGAGAGAGAGGGAGGGAGGGAGGGAGGGAGGGAGGGAGAAAGAGAGAGGAGAGAGAGGAGAGAGAGAGAGAGAGAGAGAGAGAGAGAGAGAGAGAGAGAGAGAGAGAGAGAGAGAGAGAGAGAGAGAGAGGAGAGAGAAGAGAGAGAGAGAGAGAGAGAGTGGTGGGGAGGGCGAGAGAAGGGGTGAAACTTTCTGTTTATTTAACCTGTTTATTTTCCACGATGAGCTCTGGGGCGGTTGTGTTAGCGGCTTAGCGAGAGAGAGAGAGAGAGAGAGAGAGAGAGAGAGAGAGAGAGAGAGAGAGAGAGAGAGAGAGAGAGAGAGAGAGAGAGAGAAAGAGAGAGAGAGAGAGGGGGGGGGGGGTAGACAGACAGACAGATAGATAGACAAACAGACAGCCAGACAGACAGAGACACAGATAGGATGAAAAAACGAATCAAGTTTGATTCATTGTAAGCATAGTTTATGGTGAATTGTGAATAGAGGTTCGTGTGTGGTGACGATAGAGATTTTGGTGCATTTCGTTATGGCGGGGACTCCTATCATTGTTGCATTTTTTTTTTATTATTCCATTTCGGTCTCGTGTTGCATTTTTCTCTGCTGTTTGTATTATTACTAGTGGCATTTTTTTTTTTTTTATCATTGCGAAATTCAACGCTATACTACTATAAAGTCTGGCACATACCATCATAAATTCATACAACAAAGATTAATATCATGCAACAAAGATAAAAACGAATTTGTAAAACAAGAGTGAATGAAAAGAAAAAGTAAAGATGAACCATAAGCCGATTTAATACGAAGAACGCCACTGCATTTTAGGAAGCGGGTCGGCCTGGCATCTCGACAGCTGGGTGTATCGCGCGCCTCCGGAACTTCGAGTCATTTAGTCTTATTCGGACAGTAGTTTCGTTCTTATTCGGACAGTAGTTTTGTTCTTATTTGTACAGCGCTTTCCTCTTATTCGGACAGTAGTTTCGTTCTTATTCGGACAATAGCTTTGTTCTTATTCGGGTAATTTTTTTCGTTCTTCAGACAGATTTTTTTTCGTTCTTATACGGACAGTAGTTTCGTCTACCTGTTCATTTGTTCTTTTGTTCAGCTGCTTATGTTGTGAATGATGGAAGAGATGAGGGAGATGGTGTGAGGGAGGGAGGGGTGGGGAGGAGGAGGGGAGGGAGAGAGGATGGGGGAGGGAAGGCATCTCTGTGTCGTACTCTGTTTGTTTTTGGTGGTTCTATCCAGATGCCGTTATAGCGTTGGTTTTTTCACACAATTCTTCCGTCTTTTAATCGTGTGTTCTTCATTTCCTTTCTTCGCTTATCACTTCTTTCCCCTTTCTGTCTTCTCTTTATCGGTTCCTTAGATTCTCCTAAACTTTTCTCCTCTTCTGTTTGATGACTTCTTCTCTCTCCTCTTTCTCCCTTCTTTATTTCCCTCCTCCTTCCCCTTTTTGCCAAGGGGATGAACACGATGAAAGAAACACAGAATTAAAAACTGTTGAGTTAACTGTCACAGTCTTTAAGAAATTCCACGTCACTTAGAGAACAGAATCTAGGTCTTTCTCTCTCTTCTTTCTTTATTTGTATCTCCTCCCATTCATTCGTCTTTTCTCGTGAATGTTTTCATACACACCTACTGGAGACTTTTTTCCCCTCTCTCTTCTAATCTCTTACCTCGAAAAATATATATATATCGCATTTTTTCCCTTTTTTTTATCTTTGTCTTGGGATCACCTCCTCCCCCCTTCTCACAATTATCTATGTCATACTTTACTCGTTCCTTCTCTTTCTCCTCTTCCTTCTCTTCCTCTTTTCCCTCTTCCTCCTCTTCCTCTTTTCCCTCTTCCTTCTCTTCCTCTTTTCCCTCTTCCTCCTCTTCTTCTTCTTCTCCTCCTCTTCCTCCTCCTCCTCCTCACCCACCTCCTCCTCCTCCTCCTCCTCCTACCCCACCTCCTCCTCCTCCTCCTGTTCCTCC
>NC_061838.1:24105345-24122845 GCF_019202785.1 Penaeus chinensis | reverse complement strand
GGTAGAAGGGAAAGAAGGAGAGGGAGGGAGAGAGACAGAGGGAGGGAGGAAGAGAAGGAGGAATGGAGGGAGTGAGAAAGATAGGCAGGGAAAGAGGGAGAAAGAGGAAGAGAGAGAGAGAAGGAAGGAGGGAATGGGAAAGGGATGATGGAGAATAGGAGAGAGAAATGTTCAGAAGATACAAAGAGAGAGAGAGAGAGAGAGAGAGAGAGAGAAATAGAGAATAGACAGACAGACAGACAGATAGGAGGACCAACAAACAGTCCATCCACCCTTCAAATTTTCTTAATTAGAGATCCCCTTCCCTGTACCCCTCCCCTCCCCCCCCCCCTCGTCCCCCCCGAAAGTCGAGATCTCCCAAAACGGAGGTCAGGGCTCAGAGGTGGGGGGGGGGGGGGAGGAGGAAGAGAAGCAGAAGGAGGCAGAGGTGTAGGGGGGGAAGGGAAGGGGGGGGGGTAGAGGAGTAAAGGGAGCAGGAGGGGTGAGGGAGGAGGGAGAAAGGGGCAGTGATAACAGGCGATTGTGGAGTAAAGGCAGTTACTCTCCCGAGGTCAGAATCTCACGTCCCCTCAAAAAAGATTTTACGGTCGTGAATAAAAGGAAGTGAAGAAATTTTACATAATAAAGGTGATTGGAGATGGGAAGTAGTGAGGGAAGAATAAACAGGAGGAGGAAGAGCAGGAGAGGGAGAAGTAGTAAAAATGGAAAAAGACAGGAGGAGGAGAAGGAAGAGGAGGGGGAAAGGGAGAAGGAGAAATAGAAGGAGAAGGAGATAGAGAAGGAGGCGAATGAAGTGTTATCTTGGCGGAGAAGAGGAGGAAGAAGGAGAAGAGGAGAGAGAGAGAGAGAGAAAGAGTGAGAGAGAGAGAGAGAGAGAGAGAGAGAGAGAGAGAGAGAGAGAGAGAGAGAGAGAGAGAGAGAAGAGAGAGAGAGAGAGAGAGGAATTAGATGTGTTTAGGGGGTAGGGGACGAGGAGGAGGAGGCGGGGAGGGGAAGGGGGGGGAAGGGAGGGGGAGGCGAGTCGTCCTGGAGGTGGTTGGCCGCGACGACTTGTAAGGCAATGAAAGTTGTAGCTGTTACCGGCCGCGCTTGCATGTGGCTCGGGAACTATGGCTCTCTCAGGCTTGCGCTGCGGTCCGGGGGAGGGGAGAGGAGGGAGGGGGAGGGGGAGGGGAGGGACGGAGGGAGAGGGAGAGAAGGAGGGAGGAGGGAAGAGAAGGAGAAGGTGAGGGAGAGAAGGGGGGAAGGAGGAGGTTGAGGAAGGAGGAGGGAGGGGGAGGGAGAGGGAGGGAGAGAAGGAGGGAGGAGGGAAGAGAAGGAGAGGGTTGAGGGAGGGAGGGTGAGGGAGAGAGAGAGGGAGAGAGAGAGGGAGGGAGGAGAGAGGAAGGGTGAGAAGGGGAAGGGAGAGAGAGAAGGAGGGAGGAGGGGGGAAGGAGGAGCTTGAGGAAGGAGGGAGGAGGGGAATGGGGAGGGAGGGAGAGGGAGGGAGGGGAATGGGGAGGGTTGAGGGAGGAGGGGGGAGGAGAACCAGAGGAGGGAGGAAAGAATATAGGGAGACGGGGATAGACTGATATTGAGGCAGAGGAAAGGGAGAATAGAAAAACTAAAGAAAAGAGAAAAATGGTAAAAGAATAAGAATAAAAGCAGAAAATAAACAAGAAAAAGAAATGTAAGGAAGGAAGAGAAGAGGACAGTAGGAAAAAGAGAAAGAGGAGGAGTAGAGGGGTGGGAGGAGGAGGAGGAGGAGGAGAAGAAGAAGAAGAAGAAGAAGAAGAAGAAGAAGAAGAAGAAGAAGAAGAAGAAGAAGAAGAAGAAGAAGAAGGAGAAGAAGAAGAAGGAGAAGGGGGAGCAGGAGGAGGAGGAGGAGGAGGAGGAGGAGGAGGAGGAGTAGGAGGAGGGGGGGGGGAGGGAAGGGGAATGCGCTCACTGTAGGTCACGGGAAGTTTAAGTGAGTGAGGTTAAGAATATTTACTTTTCTAAGAAACGTTTTTGCTCTTAAATGACAAAGACGAAGATTATAGATTTGGAAGTGATGCTTTGTAAGAACGAGAGTGTGATGGATGGGATTAAAGATAATATCAAGAGTAATTGTGATAATATCGCTTATAATGACAATGTTGTCTGTAAGGATAATGATAGGAAAAATATTAGAATGATACCTAAGAATCACTGCAAAGTAGAGAACGAGAGAGAGAGAGAGAGAGAGAGAGAGAGAGAGTGAGTGAGTGAGTGAGTGAGTGAGTGAGTGAGTGAGTGAGAGAGAGAGAATAAACGATGCTAGATACAATATATATATATATATATATATATATATATATATATATATATATGTATATATATAGACACATATATATATACACACACACACACACACACACACACACACACACACAGGAATTCTAAAGCAACGTTGCAACAGTGAAGTGAGACCAACACACATCTTCGAGGCGAGATGAGACAAATTCCTGTGCATATAACACCGGCTGCATATGGGGGCGGAGTTAATGAAAAGTGGGCGTGTCCTGAATGAGTCAAATTGACCGCGTGTGGTTGACCTAATTGAGGCGTTTATGGGATTCTGCTGGGATGGAGGAAGGCGTGGGAGGGAGGGAGGGAGGGAGGGAGAGGGAGAGAGAGAGAGAGAGAGGGAGAGAGGGAGAGAGGGAGAGAGGGAGAGAGGGAGAGGGAGAGGGAGAGGGAGAGGGAGAGGGAGAGGGAGAGGGAGAGGGAGAGGGAGAGAGAGAGAGAGAGAGAGAGAGAGAGAGAGAGAGAGAGAGAGAGAGAGAGAGAGAGAGAGAGAGGGAGAGAGGGAGAGAGGAAGAGAGGAAGAGAGAGAGAGAGAGAGAGAGAGAGAGAGAGAGAGAGAGAGAGAGAGAGAGAGAGAGAGAATACTGAAGAGATGAGAAAGACGCAAAAATTAAATGAAAGTTTACAATGAATGAGGAAAGGTAAGAGAAAGAAAACGGGACAGGGAAAGGGAAACAGAATACACTTAAATTAAATAAATCAGCACAAGAACTGTTACAAAAACAACAGGGAAATAGTAAAGAAAACAAGAAAATAAAAGCACATTAAAACAAAAAGCAATTGAACGAACAAAAGGAAGATTTAGGTGTGAAGAAGCGGACTCCAGGAAATACCAAAAAATAAGAAAATAAAAATAAATAAAAGTATTTGTAAAATTCGAAGGCCGCGAGAAGACGACGGTTGACCAGAACGGAAATATTACCGTTAATTTCAAATATTTAATCCTGGTTTGTGGCGGAAAGTTTGATAATATTACATATCGAATTATTTTTTATATTTTATGATTTATTTTTTCGTGAGTAAATATTTGAAAACGAGGAATTTGACCTTTTTTCGTGGGTAAATATTTGAACGGGTGGAAATGGACGTTTGAAGAAATTAATTAAAAGGTATATTGATGTACAAGGTGATTATTGCAGCGTCATGCATGTATATATTTAGACCTGAAGCAATAATTTTCTGAACTGTGACTTCATTATATTCCTTACACACACACACACACGCATACACACACACACATACCTCTTTTTCCTCCTGATCCTCTTTCTCCTCCACCTCCTCCTCCCCTTCCTCCTCCTCCTCCTCCTCCTCCTCCTCCTCCACCTCCTCCTCCCCTTCTTCCTCCTCCTCCTCCTCCTCTTCCTCCTCCCCCTCCCCCTCCCCTCCTCTCCTCTCCCCTTCCCCTTCCTCCTCCTCCTCCCCTCCTCCCCTCCTCCTCTTCCCCCTCCTCCTCCTCCCCTCCCCTCCCCTCCCCTCTCCTCCCTCCACCACCTCGATCAGCTCGATGCCCAAACATGGCTGGTTCTTGACCCACAAACTCGGTGTTAGTCGGGGGGGGGGGGGGGAGGGGGGGAGAAGTCACTCTCACTCCCCTTCTCCCTCGCCGCCTCCCTTGGCACCCTGGCACCGCGCCGTGCCCCTCCTTCGAAAGCAACATGATGAGTTTCATATATATATAAATATTTATCTATTTATATTTATGTTGTGTGTGTGTGTGTGTGTGTGTGTGTGTGTGTGTGTGTGTGTTTGTGTGGATATATATATATGGATGCAGATATAATCTCTCACTCTCTCTGTCTCACGTTTACTCTATCACACTGCCTCCCTTCCTCTTTGTCCATTGAATCCCTTACACTTCAATTTTACTGGAGCCCCCCTTTCCCCCCACCCCCCCCTACCTTCCACCCACCCATCCCATCCTTCACCCCCCACCCCCCACCCCCCACCCCTACCCCCGAGCGCAACGTTCACCGCTTTACCAAATAAGTAGAGGAATTATTTAGAAATCAGGAAGCGCGGTCCGAGTCGCCTTCGCCATTGCTTTTAAAATCTTTATCTCGTCGGCCGATCGGATTTTATGACTGTGGTTGGCGGCTGAGAAATCCATTATTTTCTATAATTATGACGACGACGACGACGATGCTGGGTCTTCGTCGGGAACCCGTTTCGCGCAGGGGCTTCGTTCCTGGCGAATAACAAGCAGCTCGTATGCAAAAAAAATAAAAGGGGGGGGGGGCGGGGGCTGATTTGCATGCTAAAGGCTAAAGAGTTTTTAGTGAATGAAGTGGCTTGCTGGTCTTTTTTTTTTTTCTCTCTCTGAGATGACTGGCTTTTGTTTTTTTTTTTCTCTCTCTCTTTGGTGTACACTCGGTGGCTTGGAATGAAAGTCAAGACAGGTTCTAAAGGTGGTTTGTATATAATTATGTCCTCTCTCTCTCTTTCTTTCTGTCTTTCTTTCGCTCTCTCTCTCTCTCTCTATCTCTATCTCTATCTCTCTATCTCTCTCTCTCTCTCTCTCTCTCTCTCTCTCTCTCTATCTCTCTATCTCTCTCAATCTCCCTCTCCCTCTCCCTCTCCCTCTCCCTCTCCCTCCCTCCCTCCCTCCCTCCCTCCCCTTCCCTCCCTCCCTCCCTCACTCCCTCCCCATCCATCCTCACTCTCCTTCCTTCCCCTCTCTCTCTCTTTCTCCTCATCCTTCCCTCTGTCCTATTTCCCTCCTTTTTCTCCCTCTCTTCATCCTCACTCACCCTCCCTCCCTTCCTCCCTCCCTCCCTCCCTCCCTCCCTCCCTCTGAAATGAGTATCCCCCCTCCCCCCCCCCTTCCCTCCGCCATCACCAACAAATTGCATCACCTTCTCAGACAACCTTCATCTTCAAGGAGTGATTGGACAATCCAGACACTACTTGTGCAATCTTTCTCTGCCTTTTTAAGTCAAGTCGGCCGGCAGGTAGGAGAATGGAGGGAGGGTAGGGTAGGGGGGAGGAGTGGGGGGAGTGTTGGAGGGGGGGAGAGGGTAGGGGGGAGGAGTGGGGGGGAGTGTTGGAGGGGGGGAAGGGGATTGGTGTGGGGGGAGGACGAGGGGGAGGCTGGGAGGGGAGAGAAGAGGGTATGGGAGGAGGAAGGGGGAAAGGAGGGTAGAAAGGTGGGGGGGCGGAGGGTTGAGGGTAAAAGTAATGAGGTTGAGAGACTGTTATGAATTGACACAGATTTGCAGATTTTTTTTATATTTTCATTATTCTTTCTATTTTTTTCTGTCGGAAACGGCTTTATCCTGAAATTTGCTTTGATAATTTCTTTAAGGAAGTTTGCTTATGTCGTTTCTGTCTACTACACCATAATCTTAAATCTACATTATATATCAGTTTGTATAAGAATGAATATATTTAATATGTGTCTCTTGTTTAGTGTGATGATATAAAAGTAAAAACGTTCATTTACTTATCCCATTTTCTCTCTTTTCAGAGGTTCGTATCAATTTGGATCCACTTTAGCCATCGAGGACGCCGTAGGTGTCTAAGCGATTTCGCGAACGGTAACGTATTATGAATTAATTATGAATTTATGTATATGTGTATATATATATATATATATATATATATATATATATATATATATATATATGTGCGTGTGTGTCTAACAAAAATTTCTGTTATACGGATTGTGGCGAGAATTTGGGGGCAAAATAGGATTGTATAGGAAAGTTTGAATCGTGATTTTTGTGTTTTATGTTATTTTTATCTCGGTTGTCAGATGATTTTCCTCAATTAAAATGTAATTGCTTTCGTAATACTCCGACAAAATCTTATATTAATCTATACGATCTCGTTCCTTCGTCTGAAGATGCAAACGTATCAGTTTCAGTTGACATCAAATAAAGTTTATTAACCTTTATATCTGTGATCCTTAAATGGTCGCCTCGTGCGTTTTTTGAGGCCAGCGATCTCCCTTTTAGTCTTATTTGCTCCTCCTCTCTCTTTCGCTTTTTTCTTGTTCCTTTTCCTCGTTTTTTTCTTTCACTTTTCCTTTAGATATTTGTCTTGTCATTTATCTATACCATCCCTACCCCTAGCTTCCGTTTTCTTTTGTTTTTCATTTCATCTGGATTTCTTCTTTTTTCTAACTCCTCTCTCTCCACTTCTGCTAGTCTTTTTTTTTTCAGTTCTTCCTTTATTATCTTCTTCTTTCTAATTCCGTTTTATACCACCCATCCCTACACCTCCCTCTCAATCCCCGCGATCCACCTACAGTAACCACCCTGCTTTTTGTGATGTACCCCTCGCCCGTCACTCCCTTTCACCCCCTCCCCCTCTCCCTCACTCCCTTTCACCCCCTCCCCCTCGCCCTCACTCCCTTACACCCCCCTTCTCCTCTCCCTCACTCCCCCTCCCCCTCGCCCTCACTCCCTTTCACCTCCTTCCCCTCCCACTCATCCTCTTCTTCACCCCCACTCATTTTTACCCCCTCTCCCTCTCTTTTCTCTTCATTTCCCTCACTCCCTTTCATCTTTTCTCGCTCATCCTTCCCTTTATTCCCCACCCCTCTCCCACTCCCTTTCACCCCTATCCTCATCTTCCTTACCCCTCATCCTTCTCATCCTTATACTCCCCACTCATTCCCCCCCCCCCCCAGCCCACCCACGCCCACGCCCACGCCCACGCTTCTCGCCATCCTTCCTGTGCTCTTCGTCCGACCCGACTCACCAATTACGATCTCGGTCGATTCGTTTTAAAGGGGCGTCGCGTGGGCGGTACCTTTTTTTGACTCCGCCCCTTTTATGAGGTGCGGGGAACAAGGGCTTTTGAGGGAGGGTTATGAGGACAGCGACACGGTCAAGGAAGCATGTAGGTCAGTGCCTCTCTTTTCTCCTTCTCTCTCTCTCTCTCTTTATTTTCCCCGGATTATAATCCTTCTTCTGCCCCTCCATCTCCTTCTTTCTCTATATATATATTTTTTTTTTGCTTCTTCTTCTTCTCTTCTTCTTCAAAAGACAAATTTCATCATCCTATGCATTTCCAATGTAAAAAAAGGAAAGTTTTTACAAAACGCGAATTTACACGAACAGACACACGAACAGACACAGACTTATGCACGAACGGACACAAAAGTCGATCTACTCAAACTAACTTAACCTCGAATGACCTTAAGCCGACTTCTCTGCAAACGCTCGAGTCCCTTTGACCAAAACGGCGTCTACCCCCCCCCCCTTTCCTCCCTTCCTCCCCTGCAGGAACCACGCCCACAAGGAGGCTTCTCTGGCAGGGGCAAGAATCCCCCCCCCCCTCCTGGCGCCCCTTCTGCGTGTTCCTTTGGCAGGTTGGGCGGCGTGTCTTTAGCGCTAGGTTAAGTAGCCTCTTAGAAGGAGGTGGGTAGGTGGGGGGGGGGGGTCCTTGGTGGAGTGGCGGTGCGAAGGAGCCTCCTGAAGGACCCGAGTGGCTTTGACAGCTGCAGGACGTGTGTGTGTGTGTGTGAGTGTGCAGGAGGTTGAGGAAGGAGGTTGTAGGATTTTACGGAAAAAAAGTCCTTTAGTGTCTCTCTCTCTCTCTCTCTCTCTCTCTCTCTCTCTCTCTCTCTCTCTCTCTCTCTCTCTCTCTCTCTCTCTCTCTCTCTCTCTCGCTCTCTCTCTCTCTCTCATGCTATTTCTGTTTCACTCCTATCTATATGTTACATAACTTACATAATATTTCATGAAACAAAAACAGAATATTATCTCTCGTCATGAAATATACATAACCCTTACTGATCACACAAAAACATATATATTTGCATACGTTTACCTTTTAACAGCTGATCGTCTATCCGTTAAAATCCTGCGAATTCATTTGATCGTCTTCGGATTCATTTCTCAGTTCTCGTAAATAATCCGATAAACGTTATTCATTCATAGCTGATCCTTTAAGGAAATTGTGTGATAGGTGATTAAGATAAGTCTCTGTAGTCATCCTAGTGACTCAAATATACACGAATTCACATTTATGAAACTACACACACACACACACACACACACACAAGTACACACAGCCACAAAAGTAAACACGCCCATAAAATCAAATCAATCACAGAACAGAAGAACTATAAACGTACACGCCCGCACACAAGGCGCCCATAAACACCGTCCCAACAAGCCGCAAAGGAGAGGCACCAGCGAAGGCACCTTTCAAGCCAAGCCATCACTCAATTCCACTTGTTACAATGATTATACTTATTTTGTCATTCACTCTGACACCTTTTAGACCAAGTTATCTATGAGCCATCTTTTAAGCCACGCCATCTCGCAGCAGCCTTTTAAGCCACGCCACTTCTCAGCCAGCTTTTAGGCCAAGGCACCTCTTAGGCACCTTTTAAGCCACACCACCTTTTAGGCCAAGCCACCTTTTGAGCCAAGCCATCTCAGAGCCACCTTTTAAGCCACTTCTGAGCCACCTCTTCAGCCACGCTACCTTTTAAGCCACGCCACCTCTCAGCCACTCCCGTTGCTGATAACAGGCAGGTCGGGCGAAATGCGTGGGCGGAGGGAGACCGCTTTATCAGGACCAGAGGCTGGGAAGGGCGTCGACGTGAGTCTTCCTTCCTGATTACCATACTGTCTACCTGAGGATCTATGGGTGTCCCGGGTGCCGCCTGTGGGAGACTCCTGTGGGGGGAGACCTGTGAGGTGGGGGGGGGGGGTGTATGGGGGGAATCCTTAATGAATTGTGTGTTTGTTTGTTTTGTTTTCATATTTTATTTACGTGGCAGGGCAGGTGGTGTTGGTGGTGGTGGAAGTGGAGGAGGAGGTGGAGGTGGAGGAAGAGGAAGAGAGGGAGCAGGGGGAGGAGGTGGAGGTGGAGGTGGAGGTAGAGGAAGAGGAAGTGTAGAAGAAAGAAGAAAAAGAAGAAAAAAAAAGTAATAGAAAAAGAAGAAGAAAGACGACAACAAAAGTAAGAAAAAAGGAAAAGCAAGAAAAGGAAAGAGAACAAGAGAAAGAAGAGGAGAATCGGAAGAAGGAGCAAGAGAAGGGAGAATAAGAATGGGAATTTAAACATACAGTAATGGCATGCACGTATTGGCACCAACCGCGCTGTTTACTAAACCACCGGATTTCATGTTATCTGCTAGCAATACCACCCTTATCGTGGACTTGAGGCACGGACTACTACAGAAGTTAAAACAGATCCTAGGGAAGTCCAAGGCAGGAGAGCTGATTAGCCTGGGATGTTAATAACATAGAGCGGCGTGTGGTATTCTTAAGCATATCGGGAACACAACCCCTGTCAACGCTTACGATGTACTATGTCAGGGTTATGTTCGTTATAGCCCTTTGTGGCCATACATTTTCTTCTCTTCCCTTCTACGCTTCATTAGCTTTTTATTCCTGTTCCCTTCTTCTGATGATTTCGTAATTGCTTATTGTTTCCCTTGGGTGATGATGATTATTATTATGTTTATAAGTATTTGTCTTGTTTGTTTCTTAAATTTCTTGGATTAATTCATTTCCTATGCCTTTTCCTTTCTTTTCGGATTATTTAGCAATTAGCGTTTTGTTTTCTCTTGGCGTTGATCACAATTATTCATTTATCTATGATTTGCCTCGTTTGGTTCTTAAATTTCTTCCAAGGTTTAGGACTACTAAGCTTCTCTTGCTCCTCCTGTTACCTTCAGATACTTATCATTGATGTGTGGTTAGTGTACAGTGCAGCTTGTTTAAGTTATACGATTTATTATGGGGAGAAAACTTCCACTGTTGGTTTTTTCTCGACTGTGAAGTAACTATGGTAGATATTATACAAACTGTAAGTGTTAAAAATATTTCGAAAAATACGGTGATTTTTTTTACTGCTTCTAATATTAGATTATAAAGATTTTAATAAAAATCTAACTGTTTGAGTCATTTGCTTTTTGCTCTGCTTGTTCATACCCCCGATCGTCTCGCGACTGCGGTGACGAGGCACAGGTATGCGATCAGGTGTCACGGTCCAAACAGATTTGTAATTAACACGGCCGCCGCAAGAGGTCCTGATGCTCTTTTGTTCACGTGTTCATTCGTTTGTTTATATTTTAGTCGTGTGGTTCCTTATAACTTTTGTGGGGTTGCTGAAATATATAGTTTTTTTTATATATGTAAAGAAAAAAAATCTTCGTAAAAGTATCTCCTCCGTCATGGAATCCGCGCGGTTACATCTGATATCTTGTGTACCCAGAGAACAGCTGATAACGTAGACATCGCAACGACATCCTTGTCTGTTGCGTTTAAGGGAGATTCGAACGCTTCCGGTGACGTTCGAAGAGGATTGGATTCGCCGCGACGCAGGTACGAAGGGCAGCCGTACTTGCCTCCACGTGCGTCTCTCGCGCACGTGTTCGGACACCGTCCCCGCCGCCGCCTTGAGGAGGAACAGGTCCTGCGGCTTCATTATGGCCATCGCTGGAGCTCCTGCTTCGTCTCAGATGTCAGGGACTCGATCTTGTTAGGAGATAAATGGCGGCGGAGACGACTCTTAAACGCAGAGGATTTTCTCGAGCGCCGTAAAAGCCGGCGAAGAGGCTGGCGCGGGCATTTGATCGAAGCAGCCCCGGCGCGGCGGCCGAGGCATCATCCCACGCGTGTTTTTGCTTGTTTGTGGGATTACGTGCTTGGCCCCGAGACGCACGCGAAGGACGGGGCTTGTGCGTTCTGGGGCGGGCAGGCGGGAGGCGTCTGTCGCTAGGCTGAAAAGCACAAGGAATACGAGAGAACACAAGCAAGGGATCCGAAAGCAAAAGTCTCGAGGGCACTGCAGTAAAAACCCGACCGGGCGTGGGGAAAGGCGAGGCAAGGAGGAGCACTGTAGCGAAGGGCAGAGGGCAAGGGAAGGGTAGGGAGGGCAAGGACGCTGGGACAAATAAGAGAAGCGGCGAGAGGCAGACGCAGGCAGGTAGACAGCCGGAGTCTGGACAACGCAGACTCAGCAAAGCAGCGAAATCTCTCTCTCTCTCTCTCTCTCTCTCTCTCTCTCTCTCTCTCTCTCTCTCTCTCTCTCTCTCTCTCTCTCTCTCTCTCTCTCTCTCTCTCTCTTTTTCTTTCCCTCCCCCTCTTCCAATATACCGACGTTACTGAAATGGGAGAGAGAGAGAGAGAGAGAGAGAGAGAGAGAGAGAGAGAGAGAGAGAGAGAGAGAGAGAGAGAGAGAGAGAGAGAGAGAGAGAGACGAGGGAGGAGGTGGCCGGGAGCCTCGAGGGGGAGGCACACACGTCGCCATATACGGCCTACCGACATGACTCACCTCGGGGCCGCCCTGCCGCGCTCTGGGCGACGAGTAACAACAGAAGGCTCGGGTGACTCTCCGCGGATTCGCTCGCTCTTTCCCCTTTTCGCTCTCTCTCTCTCTCTCTCTCTCTCGCTCTCTCTCTCTCTCTCTCTCTCTCTCTCTCTCTCTCTCTCTCTCTCTCTCTCTCTCTCTCTCTCTCTCTCTCTCTCTCTCTCTCTCTCTCTTTCTCTTTCTCTCTCTCTCTCTGTTGTTGAAACAATCGCATATATATATATATATATATATATATATATATATATATATATATATATATATTCACACACACACACACATATGTATATGTATATATATATATGTATATATATGTATGTATATATATATATATATATATATATATATATATATATATATATATATATATATATATATATCTCCCGCGATCCAGCTGTCAGTCTCGGATCCTTCCTCCCGCCGGCGTCGAGATCCCGCCCGCATCACGCCCTTCTCGCCGGCACCAAAGGGCACAGGACGTGGAGGAACATCGACAAGCGTATCCCATATTACATTTCGCGAAACCGACGAATTCGTTACAGTTCGAATTTGGGTGATATTTGAAAATCATGAACATTTTTACACTTGTTTTAAAAGGCTGTTGTTTATCTTTCAGTTTCCGGAATGAATGATCTGTGCTTGTTATTTTTCGTTTCTCGTGATGAAATCTAACAGGTTTATATTATATCTTTTTACGCAAAAGTGGAATTGTTTTACTGATTGTCTGATTTTTTAATATCTATTCATATATCAGTGGATTTTTTATATTATTTAAATCGCTGGTAAATGTTTGCGCTATGAACGATGTTGGATGTAAATGTATTCTTCTAAATACATGTGAACTATTTAAAAAAACAGAAGAAAAACAATTCGTGTTAGCATATCATTGATAACCGAATCATTTGTTCGAAGCCAAGATTAGAGAGTGATTAAGTATGTCGAAAATATAGAATCGAAATACGTGATTCTATACCATTTAGTCACAAAAATAGCATTGAAGCAATTCCATATTACGCACAAAAACAACAGTAAATTATACAAGTAAAGAAAATAACACAAATGAAAATAACGACAAACTACATAAAAAATGTAATAACAAAATTGAAAACCTCATTAACAGTGACGAGGATAAGTTAAAAAATAAAACAAAAGATAATCACAAAAACGAGTAACGGAATTACAAACTTTTTCGCCACACGAGCATCACATAAACAAAAATAAAAATAAAAATATAACAAAAAAAAAAGAAAGACAAACCTCACAAACGATAATAAGGTAAAATAATCAAACGAAAGAGAACCACAAAAAAGGATTAACGGAACCACAAGACCCTTTTAGGCACGTCGAACCCTTTAGCCTCAAGCAAACCACGAAACAGATCCCGCCATAAGTCCATCAAAACCTCCGTCTGGAACCGAGTCTAGCTGTCAGACGAGAATCCCCTTATAAGGCCGAAGAAGACGTGTATGGCAACCTGCGATACCTGCCATACCTCGACATGGACATTCGCCAGAGAGACCAGGCTGAGACCGGCTGAGGATTTCGCGCCGTGAAGAACCCGAGGACTTTCTCCCTCGATACGTTATGGCGGGTCGAGGCTGCGGCTGTTCGAGTCCCTAGAAGAAAACGAGTTTAATTTGTGTGATTATCAAATTGTTTCGTAATAATAATAAAGAATAATATAATTAAAAATCAGTGAAGCCGGTGTTTATATCTGTCTCTTTGTATTCGTAAGGAATCTCTCTCTCTCTCTCGCTCTCTCTCTCTCTCTCTCTCTCTCTCTCTCTCTCTCTCTCTCTCTCTCTCTCTCTCTCTCTCTCTCTCTCTCTCTCTCTCTCTCTCTCTCTCTCTCTCCTCCCCTCCCTCAGACTCTCCTCTCTCTCCATCTCCCTTTCTTACTCTCAATATTCCTCAAAATCTCCCTCCGTCCCACTTTTTCTCTTCCTCCTTCCCTCCCCCCTCTTCTTCCCTCCCCCCTCTTCTTCTTCCCTCCCCCCTCTCCTGTTACCCTCCTCCCTCTCCTCCTCCCTCCCTCTCCTCCTTCCTCCCCCCCTCTCCTCCTTCCCTCCCTCCTCCGCCTTCCCTCCCCCTCCCTCTCCCCCCTCCCTCCCTCTCCCTTTCCCTCCCTCCCTCCCGTTGGCATCACCTGCAAGGATCCATTGACGACTGGGATTCATATGTTAGTAGATAATTACAGGTTATGGCCTCTTGCGTAATCAAAGGGGGGGGGGGGGTCGTCCAGGAGGAGGGGAAAGCGGGTGGGGGATGAGGGCGAAGGTGGAAGGGAGAGGAGGATGGGGAGGGGGTGGAGAGGGAGGGGGTGGAGAAGGAGAGGAGGAGGGGAGGGGGTGGAGAAGGGGGTGGGGATGGGGATGGGGGGGGGGTGCGTCCGGTTAACATGAAGGGATTTCCGGTTGAGGCGCGGTTAATTAGAGACTTTCAGAGGCGGAAGAATGGTTGTGGCACTGAAAGGTCTGCGGTGCCATCATCCGTAATTGCGTCAGGTGTTAGGTTTTATGGCTCTCACACCCATACATATATTTTTTTCTTGCTTTCCTTTGCGATTTTCTTCTCCCCCTCTTTCTCCTCTTTTCAGTCTCTCCTTTCCCCCCTTTTCTAGTACCTTTTCCTCCTTATTTTTCTTACTTCTCTCACGATGATCCTGTCTCTTCCATCCTCATCCTCCCCGTTCCATCCCCCCCCCCCCTTCAAGTTCCCCCCTTCCTACTTCCCTCCCCTCCCTCCCTTAATTCCCTCCCCTTCCTATTCCCTTTCCCTCCCCCTTTCTAACCCCCCCCCTTCTTCTCAACTTCTTTCCCTCCTCCTCTTTCCAACCACTCTTCTCTCCTCTTTTTCGTTCCTCTGGTTTGTGTGATAAATAGTTCACACATTATCCTATATTTCCGTCCTTTACGTTTGGGGAATAATCTAATAGCTATTTAAACGCCTTCCACCTCTACCCTCCACAACTCCATCACCATATCCACTCACCATACTTCCACTCCACCACCTCCTTCTACAACTCCATCTCCACCACCACCTCCATCTACAACTCAGCCTCCACCACCAAGCCTCCACAGCTCCACAGTCTCTTCCACTTTTCCCACTCTGTATGTAGTAATATCCCTCAACTAGTCCGCGGTTATGTACTGGGCGTTACGGAGAATGAAATTGTTTGCCAAATTAGGTCACTAGAGGTCAACCTTCTTAAAGAAAGGAGGCGGGGAGGGAGTGAGGGAGAAGGAGAGGGAGAAGGAGGGAGGGGGAGGGAGAAGGAGAGAGAGAGAGAGAAGGAGAGGGAGGGAGATGAAGAGAGAGAGAGAGAGGGAGGAGGAGGGAGATGGAGAAGGAGGGAGGGGGAGGGAGATGGAGAAGGAGGGAGAGAGAGGGAGAAGGTGGGAGGGGGAGACTGAAATAGAAAAGGAGACAGTAAGAAAGAGAAATAGAAAGAGTAAGAGAGACAATATAAGAGGGAAATAGTAACAGAGAGGAAATTTTAAATAGAAAGGGAGACAATATAAGAGAGAAATGGAAATAAAAAGAAAAAGAGAGGGTGAGAGAACGAAATTAACAAAGGAAAAGAACATTTGAATAACTACAGATATAAAGAAAGAAAAAAGAGAAAACTAAAAATGGATAAGAAAAGAAAGAAAAAAAGAAAGAAAATAAGGATAAAAACAGGAATGGAAGAAAAAGGAAAGTAAAATAGAAGGAGGAGAGACCCATTAATGCCTCATATTAATGTGTTGTTTGAGATAATGCTCCGAGTGCGTGTTCTTGTGGTTTATTGTGGCAAGAAGCAATAAGGCTTAATATAGATTTGATGATGCTTTCAAAGAGGGCTTATTTTGGGTCCTTTTTTATGGTTTTTAATCTGCTTCATTTGCATACATAGAAGGCGTGCGTCCGTGTTTGTCGGGAGGAGGGGGAAGGGAAAGATGGAGAGAGACCGGGAGAGAGACGTTGGAGGAGATAGAAATGAGAAGATGGAGATAGAAGAGGAAGGAGAATAAGAAGAACAAGAGAAGAGAATAGTAGAAAGTAAAATGGAATAGAGAGAGACCGGGAGAGACACGTTGGAGGAGATAGGAGCTGTGGGAGGAGATGGAAATGGAGAAGATGGAGATGGAAGAGGAAGGAAAATAAGAAGAAAAAGAGAAGGGAATAGCAGAAAGGAAAATAGAATAGAGAGAGACCGGGAGAGACATGTAGGAGGAGAAAAGAGCTGTGGGAGAAGATAGAAATACAGATGAAAATGAAAATGGAGATAGAAGACGAAAAATTAAAAAAGAAAAAGAAAAAAAAAAGTTAATCATCACCTTTACTTAAAGAAGAGCTGATAATCGGTGGTTATTTTCCTTCTCCTCTTCTGCTGCGTCGCCGTCACCACCTTCGTCGCCTCCTTATCGCTGTGTACATATCTGCAGGTGCGGGGAGAGCGGAGGGCGCCGCGCCAAGGCCTCGCTGATCGGCTCCGGGATGAGCTTGGCCGCTGGGGTTTCTTGTCGTTATTATTGTTGTTGTCGTGGTGTTGTTGTTATTATTATTGTTGTTGTTAAAAAAAAAAGCATTCCAGATTTGAAACTAGAAAATATTTCCACGTTATTACAAAGAATAAATGCATAGATATTAGATACAAATGAACTGATAAATAAACAAACAAAACATATGTAATTAAAAGAAAATAAAGAAATGGATAAATGCATAAAAATTATATATATATATATATATATATATATATATATATACACACACATATCAGTATATATGCATATATATTACACATCCAGCATCACGCCCTTAGATACATAGAAGAGGGAGGGAAACTTCTCGTAATGTTTCGATTGAACTTTTCGTACCTTGTATTACTTAAGAAAAAAAAAAAAAAATATGCGATTATAATAAAGATAATAACAACACTTCCTTTCTCCGTTCCCACGCGTCGATGCAAAAGTACACATGGAAACGCGGAAAAACATTCCGTCTTGTATCCCCTAGGCAGTTCCTCCGTCCTCAACGTGTCCTTAAAGTGTCCTTAAAGTGTCCTTTAAGTGTCCTATAGGGGGTCCTTAGTGTGGATTTTCTTAGCAGTGGTATCCTTGTCTTCGTGTGTTTACGCTGTTTTGAATTTTTCTTTTTATTTCTTTTCTTTTCGTTTCTTTTTTTTTTCTGGTTATTGTTTTGTTCATTCTTGTTGGATTTTTTACGTTTTTGTTTTCATTTTCTTTCTTCTTTTGTGCGGTTATTATCATCATTATTATCATTATTATGCTGTTCTTATTTTCCCTTCTCTACATTCCTCTTCCCGGTCTCTCCTCCTCTTCCTTTCTTTCTCCTACTCTCACCTTCCTTCCTTCTTCCTCTTCCCCTTCACTCCTTCTCCCCCTCTCCCTCCCCGCAATCTCTCTCCTTCCCCTCTACCTAATTATTCCCACCCTCCCTTGCCCTCCCCCACTTCCCTCCTCCTCCCCCTCCCCCTTATCTGTCCACCTTCCCTCTCCCCCCTCTCCTTCCCCTTATCTCCCTCCCTCCACCAATCCCTCTCCACCTTATCTCCCCCCACCCCCACCCCCTCTCCCACCCCCACCCCCTGCCCCTCTCCCACCCCCCTTCCCCCAATGGACGACGCGTAAAGCACCTTCAGTATATAGATCGGGTCCAGCGCTGCCGCCCGCCGAGCCGCCGGCAGTCATAAACCTACTGACACAGGTAATTCACCAGCGGTCTGACCAAGGGACCGTGAGGATGCGTGACCGTTGGCGTGGGGGAGGGGGGGAAGGGTGTTGGTGGTGGTGGGGAGGGAGGGGGTTGCCTTCGTGGTGGTGTCATTCATGCTTTCTGGGTTGTCTGGTTGGCGTCTGGTCGGCGTTTGGTTGAATGGCTGAAGGATTGCGTGTGTGTGTTTGTGTGTGTGTGT
>NC_061838.1:24057444-24102745 GCF_019202785.1 Penaeus chinensis | reverse complement strand
CCCTTACTCTTCCTATCTCATACTTCTCCCGTTGTCCTTCTTCCTTTATTATCTCGTTTTCTCACCCTCCGCGTGTCTCTCTTCCCCCCTCTCCTCGCCTCCCTTTTCTCAGAATTTCTCACTTGTTCCTTCATTCCTCTTCCTCCCACGTGTTTCCCTCCTCCGCCCTCATCCCCTTTCGTTCTCCTTCGCCTTCTCTTCTCATCATTTTCTTCTTTTCCTCCTTCGTCGTTATAATTATCATCGACAACATCATATTTTTCTTCTTCTTCTTCTTCTTTTTCTTATCTATCTCCTCTTCCTGCTGTCACCCTCCTCCTCCTCCTGCTCCTCCTCCTCCTCCTCCTCCTCCTCCTCCTCCCTCCTCCTCCTCCTCCTCCTCCTCCTCCTCCTCCTCCTCCTCCTCCTCCTCCTCCTCCCCCTCCTCCCCCCGAAACTCACCGCTAGCCAACTTGTTTCGCCAGCTGTTACGTCATCGCTGTATCCCTCGGCTTCTCTCCTTCCCGCTAGTTCTCGGGATCACAGTACCTAAAGACATATGATTTCGTGTGTGTGTGTGTGTGTGTGTGTGTGTGTGTGTGTGTGTGTGTGTGTTTGTGATTGTGTGTGTTTGTGATTGTGTGTGTGTGTGTGTGTGTGTGTGTGTGTGTGTTGATTGTGTGTTTGTGGTTGTGTGTCTGTATGCCTTTGCGTGCATTTGTGTGTCCGTGTGATAGAATATGTTCGTTTGTATTCACACTTTTATCCTTATCGTATCCAATGCATAAAATTTCGCATCTCTTTTTGTCTCTTTTTTTACTGTTAAACGTGATTTTTTTTTTTTTTTTTTGTTAGTTTGTTGTAAACCTTGTAAGATCTTTTTCACCGTTGAACAATACGTTGTACAATACGGATATTACAGTTTCGTGTTTCTATAGCACTTTTTGGTAGGTCTATATGTACCAGGTGTGAGGACAAGACCCACTGGTGACTTTTTGAAGGAATTCCTGGCTCTGTGCCTGTAAAAACATTGGCAGTGCATATCTAGCTCCTTAGATATATCCAAGGGTGATAGGTTTTCTCTCCCTCTGTTTGCCCCTCTCTCCTCTGTCTGTCTGTCTGTCTGTCTGTCTGCCTCTGTCTCTCCCTCTCTCTCTGTCTGGCTGTCTGTCTGTCTGTCTGTCTGTCTGTCTGCCTCTGTCTCTCCCTCTCTCTCTATCTGTCTGTCTGTCTGTCTGTCTGGCTCGGTCTCTCCCTCTGTCTCTCCCTCTGTCTCTCTCTCTCTCTCTCTCTCTCTCTCTCTCTCTCTCTCTCCCTCCCTCCCTCCCTCCCTCCCTCCCTCCCTCCCTCCCCCCCTCTCCCTCACCCTCTCCCTTCCTCCCTCCCTCCCTCCCTCCCTCCCTCCCTCCCTCCCTCCCTCCCTCCATCCCTCCCTCCCTCCCTCCCTCCCTCCCTCACCCTCTCCCTCCCTCCCTCCCTCCCTCCCTCCCTCCCACCTTCCCTCCTTCCCTCCCTTCCTCCTCTCCCCCCTCCCTCTCCCCCTCCCTGCCTCCTCCTCGCGTGGTGACCTCCCGCTTGTCAGCAATGTAAATGACACGTAAATCGAAGTTATGAATTAACGCTTTTTCCTCGGCCGCGCGAAGCCCCCGCGGCCGGATGCGACGGCGCCAGTGGACCAGCTTATTGCGGTCCTTACAAGATGCTTAGAGATTGCGGTGCTTGCAATTGCCAGGAGTCCGGCGTGCAACTGCCAAACCTGTAGGCTCCCCCCAAGGTCAGCCTCTGCCAAAAAAAGAAAAAGAAAAAAAATCCTCCATTATACACACCTTCACGACTCCTGAACGACTTGTCCCCCTCTGTCCACAACCTAAGACGACCCCCTTCCCCTCCCCCTCCCCCTTGGCCCCTCCCCCAAGCACGACCTGGAGGGAGGGAGGAGGTGGAGGGGGGGAAGGTGGAGGGGGGGAGGACTTAAACCTCCGATGGCGTTCAGTTAATCTGATTCCACGTCTGATCAATTAACCAAATCTCCGCGTTCGATAGAATAAAAAAAGGAAAAGAAGAAGAGAAGAAAAACAAAAAAAATAAAAGACCCGTCAGAGGCAGCATACATCACGGGGATGCCAGATGTCACCTGCGGACCGATTTGGCACAGGCAGAGATCATCGAAAGGCGTTATCACAAAGCATATCAAGGTCACCTGCTTGCCTTTATGCTTCAGTGATATACTATGGAATCATGTTTTTTTTTCTTCTCGTGTTATCCTCTCTCTCTCTCTCTCTCTATCTATCTCTCTCTCTCTCTCTCTCTCTCTCTCTCTCTCTCTCTCTCTCTCTCTCTCTCTCTCTATCTCTCTCTTCTCTCTCATTTTCTTCTTTCCTCCATTTTCTGATGATTTTCTTTATTTTATTTATTTATTTATTTTTTCATGTCTGTTACTTTAATCGATATGTCTTAGCGTGCTTGTCCAGATCTTATACGGAAAGGGGAGGCATTTATGTTAACGAAATACAGCAGAGACAGACAGACAGACAGACAGACAGACAGACAGACAGACAGACAGACAGACAGACAGACAGACAGACAGACAGACAGACAGAGCCAAAGACAGAGTGGGAAAACCTACAGGCCACCACACCAGCAAGCAGGCAGACAGGCAAGCAGGCAGTCCAGCAAGCAGAAGAGCAAGCTCCCTTTCCTAATGTGGTCCTCCTGCTCACTGTCCACTTCATTAGCGTATTACTGAGCATCGCCAGCAGGTCCGCCTCCACGCTGAAGGTTAGGCGTCTCGGGAACACACGAGTCGCGGAATCTGGATGAAGAAATTCGTGCGTGGGGGGAGGGAGGGGGGAGGGGGAGGGATGAGGTTGCGCGTGTGCGTGTGTGTATGTGTGAGAGAGAGTGTGTAGGGGCGATGGGTTTCTGTTTCTCACAGACAGATAGACGGACAGACTAACATTCAAAAACATCATGGTGTGTGTGTGTTTGTGTTTGTGTGTGTATGTGTGTGTGTGTGTGTATGTGTGTGTGTCTGTGTGTATGTTTGTATGTTTGTGTTTCTGTGCATACATGTACATGCATGCTTTTCCACAATCCCACTGTTATTATCTGACTCATGACCAAATGCAGTGGGCGAGTGTTAGTGTCGCCCGGCGCGCATGATTTGTATTCGCCATGCACACGGCACCCGCCATAAACCCTTATGGTCGGGCCGATAGCCAAAAGCAGCATTACCATCACCCTGATGTTGTAAACGATTCGTCACCCGGAAAATATCCTTCGCTGAATCTCGTCCTGAAGATCCATCGAAGGGTCTTACCAACAGCGCAGCCGATCTCTCTCCCTGGTTTAAAAAAGACACGTAGTTACGCGCCAATGAATGAACAGGTGCGGCGCCGGCGGGAGGCAGAGACACCGGCAGTCAGGTCTCGAGAACAACCCGTCGGGGAGAATGAAGGGCGCGCTTGGCACTTCGTTGGAGGCTGGAGTGAGATCTCCCCTGGAAACAGACGGCGGGGGAGGAGGGCGGGCGAGGCAGCTGTAGCCAGAGGTGCTTGGCTGTTGCGGCCAAACGCGAGAGAGAAAAGCGACGGAGAGCAAAAAATGGAGACAAGCTTGATAGAAAACGTAAGGCGATAAACAGGAGAGTGGGAAGATAAACAGAAGACCTTGGGCAGAGAGGAAAAATGTAGATGATAATAGACACTGAGACGGTAACAGAGTGTGGAAATAGGTAGATAGTAAATACCAACACATACACAGAGTAAAAAAATAATGAAATTTACATCTATAAATTACAAAGAAGAGAAGAAAGAAAGGAAAGAAAAGAAGAAAAAAATATACATAAACACATATATGCATTCATACACCCTTCGCTTCGCTTCAGTCATGAATGTCTCCGGCTTTCTCAACCCCTCGCCTGTGCCTCCATAATTACTGTTCCAGGAGCCTTTTTTAATGCCCGCCTGGACGTCCTTCCAGCGGCATCTCTTGTACCTGAAAGAAGCCAATTATTTCGTACCTGTAGCTGCTCTTATTACTTACTGAAGAAGGCTGAAGGAAGAGAACGAGCCACTACAGGAAAACCGTTTACGTCTCGAAAGAACATATTTGTCCGGCGGCACACAAGCTCGGAACAGTAATAAACAAACAAACAAACAGACACAAAATGAATACGATAATTATCTGGAAATATAAAAATAAATGAATAAATAGTTCATCCATAGAAGGGGTCTTTTCTTTTGCCCTTTTCAATAGGTGTTCTGGATCCTCGTAACTGTCTTCTCGGGGCTCTCATGAGTGCACTAGTAGGCGCCATGTGTTCCATCCGTCTTGAAGGTTTGCGTAGTAACACATCGATCAGCCTCTCTCCTTCCTCTCTCCCTCTCTCCCTCTCGCCCTCTCGCCCTCTCGCCCTCTCGCCCTCTCGCCCTCTCTCCTTCACTCACTCACTCTTTTACTCTTTCACTCTTTCACTCTTTCATTCACTCACTCCTTGTTCCTCTCTCCTCTGTCTGCCTCCCTCCTTGTTTTCCTCTCCCCTCCCTCCCTCCCTCCCTCATCTTCTCCTTTTTTGGTTCTCTCCTCTCCCCCCTTTCCTTGTTCTCATCTGCTCTCACTCTCTCCCTCTTTGTTCTCCTCTGCCCTTCCTCCCTCTTCCCTCCTCCCCCTCCCTCCTTCCTCTCCCCTCTCTCCCCCCTCCCAATTGCTCTCCCCTCCCCCCTCCTTCCCCTAGACAGTCCGCCTCGTCCGCGCCGGTCTGGAACTCGTCCGATTTTTCCGACATAATAAATTTCCTTGGCGACAGCGGACACCGGCGACCTGAGGGCGCGGAGGGAGGGACTGGAGGGAGGGAGGGAGGGACGGAGCGAGCGCCGCCTCCCTCCTCCTCCTCCTCCCCCTCCACTGACGCCTCCTCCTCCTCCTCCTCCTCCTCCTCCTCCTCCTCCTCCTCCTCCTCCTCCTCCTCCTCCTCCTCCTCCTCCTCCTCCTCCTCCACAGACGCCTCCTCCTCCTTACTCTTGAACCGAAGGACGCTTAAGGAATGACAAGGATACGAAGGAGGCAGATCTGGAAGGGGAAAAAAACAAAACAAAACAAAACGCAGCGATCGGAATATTTTTTTAGAATTTACCGACGTTTGTTTTGTCTCCTGACATTCCTCGGGCGAGCGAAGGTTAACAGGATTTAAATAGCAGCTTCAGCCCGTGCAGATGACAGACGAAGGGCTTGGGCTTCTGAGGCGCTTCACGGCTCTGAAGCGAACCGAATCCCTCTCCCCCCTCCCCCTGCCTTCCTCCTCCTGCCCTCCTCTCTCAAAGTGGGCGTGTGGGCGAGATAGATGGGCGGCGCTGAGGACGTTTCGGGGTGGATGGGTACGCAGAGGAAAAGGAGGAGTCAACGCTGATAGGTAGGAGTGGGCGGTGGGTAGTGGGCGGGCGGTGGGTGGTATGCGGTGGGCGAGGAATGCTGAGTGGTTTGTATCCGTGCGTGAATGCAAACACAGTCACAGCAACACGCGAACAATGCCAAACAAAGCTAAAATGAAACCCAGAGTTAAAAGAAAAAGGAGAAAATTAACCTTGACTACTGTGTTTCATTCCATGCGAAACCAGTAGGTGGATATCAGCTGTTCCTCCGCAGTATAGAAGGAGTTTGGAAAAGCTATGAATGAGAATCAATATCTTCACAATACAAGTGATGAAATATTTAACCTGCTTCGAATATATCTTCGTCAGAAATACATAAATATCTGACGAAGATGTATTCGAAATCGGTTGAATACATCTCTTGTATTGTGAAGATATTCATTTCGCATTCATACCCTTTATACATTTGTCAACATGCATGCGGCTCAGAAGGAGTGGGTTTGTGTCAGCGGCAGAGAAGGAAGTCAAGGCAGGCAGACAGGGAGACTGAAAGACAGAGACGGAGAGGCCACGTTGAGTACTGGGAAGTATGAATGCTAAACTAGCTGGAAACTTGCTCTGCGGGGTAAAGCTGCTCCCTGGACAGAGTGGGCGGGCGGGCGAGTGGGCGGGTGGGTGGACTGCGAGGGGGTAGGGTGGTGGGCGTCAGGTGGGCGAGCAAGTAATAATAATGCGCGTTGAGGGTCACACTGACGTGGGCGAAGTGTGGAGGGTGGGGGGTGGGGGAAGGGGGGAAGGGTGTTAACAAGATGGCCAGCGTGTGCTTAGGTGTTAGAAGTGTCTTGATCTTGCAGTCGGTCGGTTGACAGCGAAAAAACGCAGATTTCAGAAGTGATACTGATAATCTCAGATATTTTACTTTGTTTTATTATTATTATTATTATTATTATTTTTTTTTTACTGATCTCTGATTTTTATCTCTTTTACATTCATTGAAAGAAAAGAAGGATTCCTGTCGTTTTTTTTTTTTTTTTTTTTTTTTTTTTTTACGAGAAGCTTTTCCTGCCACAAAAAGAGCTTATGCGTCATCATTTCCTGCGTAAATATTGAAATGGCAAACACACCTTGCTTTCCTCCATTCTGTCAACCTCGGATTTTCTTTAATTTCGTCTTGTATTTCATATTTTTGTTCGGTCATCTCCAGTTGTTGTTGTTGCTATTTTCATTAAGAAAAGAATATTTTCGACTTTCGATTCATCTAATACTGGGGATTGATTATTAAATCAACTTTTGATATCCTCGAAAAAAAAAAAATTGCACGCTTTATATGGTGTAGCTTTGATGTCTATGTCCTCGGATATAATTCACATAAAAGCGAATATATTACCCTAATACCTAGCACTCACTATCAGTATAATTTATAACCCAAATCTGGTAAATTGGCAGACATATCTCAGGGAAGAAAATCGTGATCTAACTTCCTATTCCGCCAAAACCAACAAGATCGAATTCCTCGTTCGGGTTCTCGTACCGCGAGCTCGAATCCATATTCATGTGTGTACAGTAATTGTATCCTTGGGAATAAACACTTCCGTGGTTAATTCGCGTTTCTTTTTTTTTTTAATCTCCGTTCTGATCTACTTTTCTAGTTACAGTTATCAAGGAGAAGAAATCAATACGAAAGGAACGTATAGGGATTTTTTTTTTCTTCTGTAATGCGAGAGAGTCCGGGAGAACGCAAGGGGATCGTAGTAAGCGATATCCGACGCTACACGAACGCTGCGGATTTGTTTACTATTTTAGCCAAGAAGGAGAGCGCCTACTTCACCTTCCTTCTCCCTTTCCCCTCCATTTCCCTTCGTCGCCACACCACCTATCCTATCAACTCGCGCAGCTTTTGAAAGAAAAAAAAAGTAAGTTTCCGAATGTAATAAATCCCACAGAGACGAAAATTCCGGACGTTCCAGCCAATTCCATTTCACTTCGTCCGTGTCCTTCCTGCGCTGACCTGAGGAGGGCGAGGCAGGGGGGAGGAGCCAAGGCGGAGCAGGGATTGTTATGACGGGCTGCCGGGTGGGGCAACGGGGGGTGGGGGGGAGAGGGGGAGGGGAAGGTTGCGGTGTAGGGGATCCTGCCAGGGAGTTGTGGTTCGGAGGTGTAGTGTGAAGGAAGCCTCAGCGGTGGAAAGGTGTGAGTGATCGGAGGGAAGACAGTGGTTAACAGGACCTCGGAAGTGAATTTGACTTGTTATTATTGGTGTGCTGCGCCGCGCTGTGGTGGGATTTGTTTGAAATTGGTTAGTATGAATCGATACTTGTGTCTACGAAATATAACGGTTGTTTACTTAAATCGTGTGTTATTATATAAGAAAATTCAAGAGTGTTTTGGTCCTCTGTACCTGCTAATGGAAGATAAGTGCACGTTACTCTATATGTTGTTTGTAAGTCAATCCGACACTTGAATATGTGTATATTTTTTATTTTTTATTTTTTTAAATACGTATTCCTCGGCTCCTTTGTAGCTATTTTTACTCTCTGCGTAACTCCGGCAAATACGAGTGATAATCTATTCGGGTATTGTTTATTTCATGAAAACCATAACACCTACATCCGCTGCTCCTCCTTCCAGACACAAAAAAAAAAAAAATGAATTTCAGAACTAAAATAATCTCTTATCCTTATCACCACCATCTTGTCCCTGTCCATATCCCCTTTTCCTCTTCCTCTCTCTCTTCTTCGTTGGACAATCTCGCCGCGGTTTCGACAACCCTCGCTATTTATGGCCATGACGATAAGCAAGCAATTAAGTTGATTCCCAGCCGCCCACGCTCATTAGGATAATCAAGTATGGGAGGGCAGTGCCAAGCAGAAGGGGCGCGGGAAGGAACAGGCGTTTCGGAGGGGCGCTTTGAACTGTAATTAAAAGGAGTGTCCACAGTTGCTGTAACGAGTCTTGAACACCCTGTAATCAGAGGAAGTAATTGGGAGTGATGTAAATCTATGGTTAGGTCACTTGCCTTATATTTTGGTTTGCTTTTTCGATTAGGGTTTTTAGATTCGGGTGTTAGGGATGGCCGGGAATGCTTAGATAGAAGGAAGAAGATAAATAACTGAGAGAAACTGAGAGAGAAAAAGAATGGAAGTAACTGATGGATAAGGTAAATAACTGAGAGAGAAAAGAAAGAAAGAAAGAAAATATATTCTGGAAGCAGATATGTAAATCGATAAGCAGAATAAATCCAGGTAAAGAAAGTAAAAGGAAGAAAAACAATCAGAAATGAAAACGGATTATAATTAGATAGAAAAGATGAAAATATGAAAATAAAAAAAAATAAAAATGCATATTCCGATATGTAAATAGACGAAACCGAAAAACAAAAATCCCAAAAAGAAAAAGTAACGAAGAGCAAAACAAACAATCCGAAAAGGAAATCGGATAATCAGGAAGGAGAGAGAAACGCCGAACGGGAGCGACTCGGCCCAGCTCGGAGCGACGACTGTTATTACTTCACAAAATAAGTGCGGTGGTTATGGTTGGGAAGGGGGAGGGGGGGGAGGGGGGGAAGAGGGAGTGCGTGAAAGGAGGGGAGAGGGAGGGAAGAGGGTGTGTGTGAAGGGGAGGGAGGGAGGGAGGGAGGGAGGGAGTGGTTGGTGAGTCATGGCGGAGTGGTGAGGAGGGACACATGACCTAATAAGGTTTTGCCCACTCGACCTGCCCGGAGTCGAACCGCCCTCACGCCTTCACTTCACCTTCTCTCCCCGCCCCCTTCCCCTCTCCCTCTCCCTCAGCTTTCTTCTCCTTTCTCTGTGTCTCGTCCTTCGTTCCTCTCTCCAATATTTCCATTTACTTCATTCTCATAAGACATGCAGTTACAGAAATGATAAGTGATTTTAATAATAATAATGATAATAATAGCAATAATAATAATAGCAATAATAATAATAATAATAATAATGATAATAATAGTAGTAATAATGATAATGATAACAATAATAACAGTGATGATAATAACGATAATGATAATAATGATAATGATAAAATGATACCAATTCCCATTCCTGTTGCTACCTGCTTCGGTAATTGACTTAGACGCTCTTTCAATACGGCGGTAATTAATATTCCCAACGCCATGTTTTTTCTTCTATATTTGTACATCATTCCGCGTCTCCTTTGCTATTAGGCAGCTGTCCTTCGCCAAACAAGGTCAGCGCTTGTTCACATTCACCTTCAGTGTATTCTGTTCTGTAGCCATACCCTTGCCCCTCGCTTGCCTTTCTCTTTCTGCGTCTGTCTGTTCGTCTGTCTCTGTGTATGTCTGTCTCTGTCTCTACCTATCTATTTATTTATCTGTCTGTCCCTATTTATCTGTATTTGTTTCTCTCTCTCTCTTTCTACCGATCTATCTCTCTATTTGTTTATCTATCCCTATCTATCTTTGCCTCTCTCTCTCTCTCTCTCTCTCTCTCTCTCTCTCTCTCTCTCTCTCTCTCTCTCTCTCTCTCTCTCTCTCTCTCTCTCTCTCTCTCTCTCTATCTATCTCTCTCTCTCTTTCTTTCTCTCTCTCCCTCTCTCTCTCTTCTCTCTCTCTCTCTCTCTCTCTCTCTCTCTCTCTCTCTCTCTCTCTCTCTCTCTCTCTCTCTCTCTCTCTCTCTCTCTCTCTCACTTCGTGTCTGTTACATTCCTGTCGTCCCCTTCTTTACTCGCCTGTTATTTAGAATATGCTTCGCGTAGTCCTGTCAGTGTGATTTACCTTTCTCACTTTTATGGCTTTGTTTTTATTTATTTCGTAGGTAGTGTCAGTGTATTCAGTCTCCTTCTTATGAGTTTGTATGTTCCGTCTGCATCGTCACCGTTTTTAGACAGGCGCTCGTCTTTCTGTTGTATTTCTTATTATTTGATATACTTCGTCCTTATTGTGTATATTTTACCTTCCTCTCCCATTCTTTTGTGTTATTCTTAGTTGCCTTCGTCTTCATTGTCTTTATTTTACAATCCTCGCTCTTTCTTCATGTATTCTTAGTCACCTTTTTCTATATTATGCATTCCTCGTTCTTCTCATAAGTATTCTTAGTCACCTTTGTCTTTATTGTCTTTATTGGACGTTCCTTTTCCATCCTTTGTGTATTCTTTATTCCTTGTCTTTATCGTTTACCATAGTTCGCCATCATCGTCGCATCACACCGTCCCTACTATTCTTTTAAGGTTTTACGCCTCAAACTATGAGGTGTGGTGCTGATACCGAGAGCCATTCTTGGGTCGTGTGGGTTTTTTTTTACGAGAGGGGGTCGATGAGAATGGATGAGAATGAAGAAGAAGAAGAGAAAGCGGGGTTAGAAGGAGGAAGAAGAAGAAGAAATGAGAGAGAGAGAGAGAGAGAGAGAGAGAGAGAGAGAGAGAGAGAGAGAGAGAGAGAGAGAGAGAGAGAGAGAGAAGGAGAAAGGGATGGAGAGAGGAGTAGAAGAGAGGGAAAGAGAAAAGAATAGAATAAGAGAAGAAACTGGAAAGAATAAAGAGCATAATTATCACTAATAATGACATGGTCTGAGAGGCGTTCTTGAGCCCCGTCGACGGCTACTGTTCGGCTTGTACAAACAGCTTAAGAGATTAGACCAGCGACTTATAAGGACATCTTGACATTTCTTTAAAAAACAAAGGGGAAAATATGGAGGCGCGAGGCTAATAAGTCATTAGATTTCTTTTTCTTTTTGATGTTAAAAAAACGCTGGATGGCTTGATAGGCGATATAATGGACGATGATCGCTTTTGTTTTTTATTGGTTTTGTTGGAAGAAAATGGAGATCTTTTACCTGGGTGGTCTGCCTGCAAGACCTTTTACTTTTACTCTCCTTGGTTTAAGTCTCTCATTCTTGTCATACATACATGCATATATATATGTATATATGTGTGTGTGTGTATATATATATATATATATATATATATATATATATATATATGTATCGTTGTTGTTGTCGTTGTTGTTGTTGTTGTTGTTGTTGTTGTTGTTGTTGTTGTTATTATCACTCCGTGAGCTGTGTTAAATATATATGTATGTGTATGTGTGTTTATTTATTCATTCATTCATTCATTCATTTATTTATCTATTTATCTATTTATTCTGTATTGTATGTATGATATATTTGCTACGATATTTTACTGTATGGATATCCTCGTTCTTTGTGTTTCTTTTTCATATGCTATTACCATTATCCTTATCATCTGCTCGATCTCGATTACTGTGTTTTTAATCATAATCACTGTATTTATTTCCATCATTTTCCATGTTTTCCTCACATTTTTTTCCCTCAAAGTGTCTCCTCTCTGCCAACCTAGCTTTAGGCCCCAATGTAGACTGTGATGATGACGGGAAGAGAGAGAGAAAGAAAGATTAATTTCAGATGTAGAGGTTGAAAGGAAATTAAAAAAAGAAACTGGAAAAAAGAGGGAATGTACAAAGAAAAGGAGGAAAATATATATAAATAGAGGAATAAAAATATATAACAAAGAAAAAAATTAAGATAAAATGCAACTGGAAAGAGAGAGAAAGTGCAAAGAAAAGTAGGAAAAGAAAATAAGAAGAAAGGGTGAGAGTATCGAAATCAGAAAAAAAAAAAATGGTAGAGGAGAGAGAAGCAATGAGAAGATAAACCGAGAGAAAGAGAGAGTAAGAAAGAGAGGATAAACCGATGGAAAGAGGAAGTGAAAAAGAGAAGAAATGAGAAGATAAAACGAAAGAAAGAAGGAGAAGGAAAGAGGAAGGGGGTGGGGGGCGGAGGGGGGTTACTTCTCTCCTACGCACACAGACAGGTTTTATGAAGGATTTCCTCTATTGTTCTTTTTTCCCTTCTTTTTATCGTATTTTTTTTTCTTTCGTTCTTTCTTTTTATATTTGCTTATCTCATTAGCCACAGTCAAAGCACTGGCGAGGTTCTTTGTCCAAAGAGTTAGTTTATTTTGTGATCTTGTTATGATGTGCATCTCTCTGTCATCTGTCTCTCTCTCTCTCTCTCTCTCTCTCTCTCTCTCTCTCTCTCTCTCTCTCTCTCTCTCTCTCTCTCTCTCTCTCTTTCTCTCATCCTTTTGAGATGTAAGCTTTTGTCTCAATAATCTCTCTCTCTCTCTCTCTCTCTCTCTCTCTCTCTCTCTCTCTCTCTCTCTCTCTCTCTCTCTCTCTCTCTCTTTCTCTCATCCTTTTGAGATGTAAGCTTTTGTCTCAATAATCTCTCTCTCTCTCTCTCTCTCTCTCTCTCTCTCTCTCTCTCTCTCTTTCTCTCATCCTTTTGATATGTAAGCTTTTGTCTCAATAATATAAATCTGTAGCAATATATTTCTCTCTTATTATACGTTTTCGGTTAATTGTGCATTTGGAATAAAGAGGATAATCTTACGTTTCTGTAGAAGGATAAACAAGACAGTAGATTCAACTGTGAAGTACACGTACATTCAATATGTAATACGTACGTATCTTCATATCGGTGCATATGTATCTATCCATCTAGGTATCTCTATTCCTACGTCTATAACTATCTATATTTCTCTATCCACCCATCCATCTATCCACCTACCTATCTTTCTATGGATATCTATCTAACCATTCTCCCTATCCATCCATCCATCTGTCTGTCTATATCGATCTAACCATCTCTGTCTATCCATCCATCTGTCTATCTACCTACACATCTTTTTCTCTTTATATCTATCTAACTATATTACCTACCCATCACTCTATCCATCTACCTATATATTTACCTACCTACCTATCTATCTATATACGTATCTTGATCAGTAGATACACATCACTTATCAACCTCATTTTCTCAGCCTCATCCGGGCACTTAGTTACCGAATTCCCAGAGACAACACGAGCTCAGAACATGTTAATAAGCGCGGGGAAACCTTAAGTGTGGGACGAATTTCTCTCCGTCTCACTTCAAAGCGGTTTCGATTTTTCTTCTTTCTCTTTTCCTCTTTTTCTTTATTTCTTTCATTATTTTTTTCTCTCTTTTTCTCTTTTTCTTTATTTCTTTCATTATTTGTCTTTCTTTTATTATTTTTCTTTCTTTCTTTCTTTTCCGGAGGGAGGGGAAGGAAAGAAGAAGATTAGGAGCTTTGTTTGTTTTAGTATCGTTGTTGTTGTTGTTGTTGTTGTTGTTGTTGTTGTTATCACTCCGTGAGCTGTGTTGTTATGTTTTGTGGTACTTTTTTAAATTTATTATTTTTTTCTTGGTGTTTGGTTATTGCATTTAACATCTATCAGAAGAGGCAATCATCCATCATATATCACATACCATTATCTATATATCTTAAAATTCTTTACATTTTTTCATACAATACTTTAAAGATAAAAAAATAAAATAAATGACAACTCACTTACCTCAGTCCCAAGTGAATTTTCTTCCTTTCTTTCCCACGTGTTTACGTGTACAAACCGCATTCACGCTGCAATCACCTTTATTCACATCTGATTATTTATTTATTTATTTATTTATTTATTCATTCATTTATTATCGTTGTTAGTATCATTATTATTTTCTATTTTTATTTTTCTGGTTTTATTTTTGTTTTCTCTGGTGTTTTATTATCATTATTATTTTTCTGGCTTTATTTATCAATTCATTTATTTATGTATTATTGTCTTCATGATTATCATTGATATTATTTTATTTCTATTTTTCTGGCACGTCTTATTTTCCTATCTCTTTCGCGAGACACGAGGAGAAAATTATAAATGGAAATCTATTTACATAAATTCATCAATTTGTTTATGAAGTAAAGGCTGTGGGCGTAAGAATCCGGAATAATGACAAGTAAATGTGATAAATGATAAACAATGAAACTAGTGAAACAATAAACCAGTAAGAAAAAAAAAAACAAAAACAAAAAAACATAGGAACCACAAATATAAGACAAACAGATATTTAAATAATGCAACGAAAATGCAGGAAATGAATGAAGTAGAGCGGAAAGAGAACAAGAAAAGAAGAAACAGAAGAGAAAATGATGACAATAAGAAAAGGAAGAAAATAAAAGAGTATGTGGAAAGAGGAGAAAATAAGACACATCAGAAAAACAATAATAATAATAATAATAATAATGATAATGATAATACTGTATGTTAATAAATACATACAGATAAAAATAGAATAGAAGAAGAAACGGAAAGGCTAGAATAAAAAAAAAATCAGATTATAAAAAAGAGTAAAGCAAAAAAAAAAAAAAAAAAAAAGTAAAACAAATCCCAGCCCTGCAACAGTTACCAGTCCCCCCCAAACACACCCATTCATGGCGACCCTTGCAATATGTCATGTTGATCGGTCAGTTGCACACAAGGGCGTGTCTCGTTTGGGTCACTCGATGTCAGCGGCGAGGGTCCTACATGCTCCTTGGACCGGAGAGACGTCGAGATCAGCTCTCGCGTTGCCTCACCAGAAGCTACTCCGCAAGGGCTTCTGCGGGAGGAGGACGTCGGAGGTGAAAGTGGTCCTGGACAGGGGGCGCTGCGAGGACTTTTTTTGTTAATCTGTTTATTTGTTTTACATTCTCTTAGTATTTTATTTTTAACATATTGTTATTGTTATTATTATTATTATCATCATTATTATTATTATTATTATTATTATTATTATTATTATCATTGTTTTTGTTCTTAATTTATGTATTATTATTATCATTATTTTGTTTATTTGTGTGTGTGTTTGTGTGTGGTGATGAGGGATAGAAGGAGGATTTTTATTTTAATGTTTAAATGGAGGATTATCTAAATAGGGATTCTCTAATTAAGGATTCCATTAAAAGAGATGATGTAATTAAGGACGATTTAAATAGGATTTTGCCATTTAGGATGACTTTCCAAGGGATTGTAGAATTAAAAACTAATCCGAATAGGGATTGTGGTAGGAATGAGATTATAAAAGTGGTCCTGTGTGGTGGTAAAGGGATTATTTTAATAAGGCTAGTCCGATTAATTCCATAAGTTGATAGAGATGATGGTGGTGAGTGTAATGCGAGTGTGATGCAAGTAGTAGAGATGAGATACGGATGAGAGGGATGACATTGCGCAGGCGTTGGATGCACTTGACCATGAAGATAATAGGAGGAAAAATGTGAAAATGATGACACAATAACAGCAATAAAAGGGAACGAAACGAGCGATATCCACCGCACGGGGAGATAAGAGAAAAAGAGAAAGGGAGGAAAAAGAAAGAATGTAGAGATGAGGTAATAATGATAATGAGGATTGTTGGCAACTGTAATTACATGCTAGAAGCGGTGGTAATGATAATGATAATAATAATGATTATGATAATGGTAATAATAACGACAAGGATAATAATAAATGATAGTAATAATAACAAATGACAGTAATAACAGCAATGATAATGAATAAAACAACAGCCACACTGATACAGATAAACACAAACCCTCCCATGGTAAGCACAAAGCTCCTGAGCTAACAAGGCGTCGTGAGGGGATGAACTTGTCCAATTGTGTTATAAATGGAGGTCCACCGTTGGCCTGTGTCCCTTGCCTTCACACTGCGCCGCCACACCTACGTGGATCAAAGGCTTGTTCGCTTCAATCATTTCGCGGTTCTGAAGTGATTCTGAAGATCGAGAGAGATGGAAAGAGAAAGGCAGAGAGAGAGAGATGGAAGGAGAAAGGAAGAGAGAGAGATGGAAAGAGAAAGGAAGAGAGAGAGATGGAAAGAGAAAGAAAGAAAGAGACAAAGGAAGAAAGGTAGAAAGGAAGAGAGAGAGAGAGGTAGAAAGAGAAAAGAAGAAACAGAGAAAGAGAGAGACGAAGGAAGAGAGATAGCGTTGGAAAGAGAGAGGAAAAGGCTATCATGATGTTTCTCGTCTTCGAAGTCGCGGTCACTCGCCGGTGAAGAAAGCCTGTTGTGGAACTGACGAATTAGACTACTTATTTGTTGGTCATTCTTTTCTTTTTATTTTTTGTTCGTTTGTCTGCCTGTTGCACGCGATTAACAAGCGTTCGTGTACTTGCTCTCCTGTACGATGATGGCGTTTGCTTGCCTTCTCATCTGCTTGCAATCCTGCATGTGTGCCTGCAGAACTTTCATGCATCATTCCTTTCGTGTGCTCCTTCCTCCAGGCTTATCATCCACCCTGTCAGCACGCATCCTTACAGATTAGCCTGCTTGCTTATATGCTTACGTGTCTGAATACACCGCGGTGTGTCTGGCAGCCTGCTTAACGGCGAGCCTCCCTGCATGTCGACCTTCCTGCTTATCTGTAACCTTCCACTGCTTGTCTGATCAGCGAATGTAATCCTATAACCCCTTCTCCCTCCTCTCCCTCCCCTTCTCTATCCCTTCCATCCACCCCGAGGATCAGAACTGAGGCGAGGACGTGAGAGAAGGTTGTAGGATCTCAGTCTCCCATTTAGGAAGATCCTTCTCGCGGTCTCGTCTCAGTCTTCTCCGCGGTGTCGGCTGGATCACACGCTCGCTCGCTTGTCTTTTCTACTAAGACGCTCCTGAGGGTTGTTGGGACGTCACGCGATGTCTCTTACGTCATCGTCCTTTAAATTCGAGAAGGTAGGAGGGCGAAAACGTTGGGACGTGGGTTTGTCTCTGTATCTGTCTATTTTTCTATCTCTATCTATTTATCTATGTATCTATCTGCCTGCCTCTGTCCCTCGCTCTCTTTCCCTCTCTATCCATCTCTCTATCTATCTATGTGTATATATACAGATAGATAAATATATATGTCTACCTCTCCCACTCCCCCTCCCTCTCTCTCTCTCTCTCTCTCTCTCTCTCTCTCTCTCTCTCTCTCTCTCTCGAGTTTGCCGAAATACCAGCGGAAGAAGAATGCAGTTTTAAGTGCCTGCGATACCTCTCTTGCAACACTTTGCACCGAGCTCCAGGAGGGTGTTGCAAAAAGTGAATACCAGTGCTTAGATCCCATACACGATTCTTGGAGAAGTGAAGAAGACAATATAATGACGGAAAAAAATGGAGATGGTAAAAGAAATGGTAGTAGTGATATGGTATTTGTTTTAGAAGAAGGATGGCGATGAATGGGAAGAGAAAGAAGAAGAAACACGGCGACAAAGACGAAGAAGAAGAGGGAGGAGGGTGAAGATTCAATTAAGGAACCGTCGTCACTCGGCAATGATCTCATGTCAGAGGCGAGAAATGTGTTTGCACAGCACGATTGTGTTATGAGGAGATAATGCTGCGTCTCAGGAGGGCAGAGGGAGAAGGAGACGAGAGAAGAATGTATAAGGTGAAGATAATGGGTCTCATAAAAAGAAGGTAAAAGAATAGAACGAGAAAGCAAAGAGAGAAGTGGAAAGATAGGAAGAAAGTGGAACATAGGAGTGAGAAGGAAATTATGTAGAAAGAGGAAGAAGAAAAAATAGAGGGAAGGGAAAAAAACTACTTACATTTAACTTATTTTATGGTCCTGTTCGTGTCTCAGTGTATGTGCGTGTGTGTCCTCATGCACGCAAGTTCTGAGCCTGTTTACGTATGCGCTTGTGCAAGCTTTTTTTTTCTCTTGGAATTCTTTCTTGGGGCATTTCAGGTGTGTTCTGTGTGTGTGTGTGTGTGCGTGTGTGTGTGCGTGTTTGTGTGTTTGTGAGTGTGTGTGTGTGTTTGTGTGCAGGCGATGCGTTTAATGTGCGTTGTATTTAAATTAGAGCAAGGGATATATGATATTTTTGGCTTCAGATGATTAATAGCACAAGTGAAGACAGTATAGTGAAGGTTGCTTATTATTTTTTTTCTCTCTGGATCTAGTCTATTATACTATAATCAATGGTACATCTATCGGCACTGTACTTAAACTACCTCCCGAGAAAATAGAAATGAAGGGAAACTTTATTTTATCGTATTTTCGTTTGTTTTCCGTGGTTACAGTCCCTAATCACGGCTTCTGTGTGTTTGCAAGTACAAGTTAGGGATGATACCTTGGGGAAGAGGCAAGGGTGTTGGGGGAGAGGTAAGGGGGTTAGGGGGAGAGGTAAGGGGGTTAGGGGGAGAGGTAAGGGGGTTAGGGGGAGAGGTAAGGGGGTTAGGGGGAGAGGTAAGGGGGTTAGGGGGAGAGGTAAGGGGGTTAGGGGGAGAGGTAAGGGGGTGTACTGTGGTTTTGCCATGAGACTGATAGTGTGGCGGCGTTAGAGGAGGAGGAGGAAGGTAAGGAGAAGGAAGAGGAGGAAGGGGGAGTAGGATGATGATTATGATGATGAGGAGGAAGAGAGGGAGAAGGAGGAGGAAGTGGAGGAAGCTGAGAAGGAGGAGGAGGAGGAGAAGAAAAAGAAGGGCGCCGGGGAAGGGAGAAGCATGAGGAGAAAGGTGAGGAATGTAAGGAAAGGAAGGAAGAGGGGGAGGAGAGAGGAAGAGGAGGGTTAAGGGAAGAGTGAGAACTCACCCCCCTCCCTTCCCCCTCCCCCTTGACCCCTTGACCCCGCCAGCCCTCACGTCTCACCGCAGCCCGGCTACCTGCACCAAGGCCACCGAGCTGCCTACCCTTACCTGCCCTTGTCATTGGGCCTTTCCTTGCCTCGCCGCGTTCGGTTCAGCTCCATGCACGAGACGCCCTCCGGGAGGCCCTCTCTGATGTAGGCCTATCAGAGAGGTCGGAGGATGTGATGGACTGAGTTTTTTTTATTTTACTTTTACTTTTTTTTATTATGGTTTACGTGTCATCCATCATTGTTTTAGAGAGAGAGAGAGAGAGAGAGAGAGAGAGAGAGAGAGAGAGAGAGAGAGAGAGAGAGAGAGAGGCAGACAAACAGACAGACAGACAGAGACACAGAGATTCATTATATAAATCCAAACCCAGACGTAAAAAAAAAAGTAGAGTGAATTATAACAGAATAAACTCCGATCAAACGGCGGAGACCAAACAGGACAACTGGAGAAATTCGCGCATCTCGACGGCAATAAGTATCCGCGTTGAAATTTGAAGTAATGTTTCAAGGTAATGGATCTGAGCCGCTGAACTTTTATGGCGTCTGCAAGGTTAAATGCAACAGCCGAGACATTCTAAATATCTTGCATTAACATAACCTGTATTGAGAAGTAAGTTATTGCAGAGACGACTTGATAACATGCAGAAGAAGGTAAGAAGTTATCGTTATGGAGAGATGGTGAGAGATTATTATTTTTTTTTAATTTCATCTGTTATTATCATCATCATGCTATACTCATCGCCACTGCCTTTATTAATATTCATTTGATATAAGTAAATTCACAGATAAATCCCAGAAGAAAAGAAAGGGTTGTTTTTCTTAACTGAAGAGTTCTTGTGACATGAATGCAGATATCTGAGTAACTCTGAGATCTTGAGATTATAATTTTAGAAGGATACCGTAGAAGCGGAGCGTGTGACGTCACAGGCCACCTGATCACGTCACTTAAAGGGCTCATCATCTTAACGTAAACAAATGAAGGGTTGAGGTGTGTGTGTGTGTTTGCGTGTGTATTTGTATGTGTGTATGTGTGCGTGTGTGTTTATATTTTCTTCGAGAAAAGGGAGGAATACGTTTTTATTTGTTTATCTAAATGATTATCTGCATTGTGTACGGTTTAAGGATGTTTATATAAGAAGAAATATTAGTGTTAGTGGTGATCATACCTAAGGTGGAATCCAGCGGTAATAATGGGTCATGACGCCTTCATGACTGCTATCTCACACCTACGCGCAAAAAAAGAAAAAAGGCGGTCATAGCTCCAGGTAGAACTCGCAGTCTCTCGCAAATTTTGAGGATTTACGAGAACGACAACACCTAATCGGCCGCCCTCTGTTGCCCGAATGGCGAACACTTAATCACAGATCAAATGGTATTAAGATGGTTTTATTATCGACTGGAGGATTGAACCGATCTACACCATTAATTCTCCAATTCCTATCACTTATTTCGAATCAAAACATGAATATGATAATCGAAATTCAAGAGCGTGTAATAGTGAAGACTTTCCCGACCTTTCGGCATACGGGACCAAGGCGGGGTCGAGATGATCTGAATCAGTAAGGGCGATATTTCACCCCTGTCGTGCCTGCCAATCGTCCCTATGGCGGCGCCGTGATCCCAAAACCTCCCCCGATTCAATTTTGTTCCCATAAGGCTCAAGTTGACATTACCTGACAGTGGGACGACAGACCATTATGCAGGCGGAGGAATGTGACGTTCTAGACTGGAGCCGATACTTAGCTCGTCATTACGGTCGTCGGCTAACGTCATCGGCGAAGTTAGGCCGAATTACTACGCGTTCGCACAAGGTTAGGTCGTTGCCCTTGGGGTATTTTTCCTGCAGCCGATTCCCCACTCTCAGTGTTACTGTTGGTGCTATTATTTATTACCCTCCATATATTACTGATATTGTCTTTATAGCGTTATTGTGGTTACTACTCTGTTGTTTTCGTTACTTGTACTCATATTTTATTGTCGTTTTTTCTCTACTCTTTGATCATTGGCTACTTGGATTTGTCTTTCTTGTTATTCATATTCCTCTTTTAAATATTTTTCTTTTATTCGTCATATTTCAGTTCATATTTCTCTTTTGAATATTTTCCCCCTTTATTCGTCATATTTCAGTAAATACGAAATCTCTAGGAAAACTTAGCTCTAATTGGGTTTATTATTTTTCATTAGTAAATATATCGTACTTAATCATTTACATCTCTCGTTATTCTTCTTATAAATTCGTATTTATAAAGGTCATTTTCCCATATCTTCTCCTGATTTATTTTCGTTTCTCTGCAATTACTTTTGACTTGGATAATGGTTAAGGATAATTTCCAACGGGAACGAGGGCGAAGAGAGATAAATCCGTGTCTTATTATCCTAAAGATGCAATTTATCGTCAATCACTCAACCACCTTCCCTCTTTTTCTTAGCGGACATTAGCATACGATAAATCTTTTCACATTTACCTTGATTACAAGCCCATTGAAGTGGGTTGCGACCTTAGTGTAGGTAAGGATGGTGCTTATGACGTAGATCGTAATAGATATTAAGGATATGTGTTGTTATTAATGGTGGTGATGACGTCATCAAGAGGACAGGGGTAGAATAAAATGCATTTGTCTGTTAGGGTTTTAATAAAGGCTATGAGGATACATTTTATGGCTATGGAGACTCTTAAGTAATATTCCGATACAGGATATCTACTCATAAAAATAGTATTTATCCACGCAAACTTTTATATCCACTCAAGAAAATCAGCATTGAAATAACCACATGGTATGCCTTCCCTTTCGAGTATTTTTTAAAAAGAGCCGCCATTTTGTATAAGATTCAAAACCCCCGGCCGTTACGACCGTTACGACCTCGTCCGCCGAGACGAAGTAATCGCCGAAGGAGGTTTTTATACGACGTCTTACCATTAGCGGGTTGTTCCTGCAGAGGCGAGAGTCGACGGGCGTGACTATAACACTTGATTTCCCTCCTCGGGACGCCCACGATCCGCCCGTTAACCTTTTCTTTATGGGCTTCGAATTGGGGTCTTGTGGCCAGGCGTGGCACAGGTGCTGGAAAGTGCGAAACAGGTGTTATTAGTAATTCGTGTTTTGGGGGAATGTGGGTATTGTGCCAGGTGTGGGAGTGTGACATTGGGAGGTGTATATATACACAGGTATTTAATGTATTCGCTTCTGGGTATTGCGGCGGGAGATATGAGAGGGTTTGGTGTGTGCTTGAGGTACCGTGTCACGGGGCATTAGGGTGTTTTACTTGGTGGTGAAAGTGAGACAGATGTTGAGGGTACGTAGGTACTGGGCCATTTCTAAGGGTTCTTGGCGTATTTAAGTACTGTGTTAGATGGCGTGGTGATGCCAGGGTTCTGTGGTTCGCCAGGCAGATGTTTGGATGTTGTGGGTAAGGTATATACTGACAGGTCTCCGGAGTTTTATGTGTAATGAAGGTATGCTGTGAAGGTAGATTGTTATTAGACAAAACCTTATGTAAACAAGCATATCTTTTCTTACAGACCAAAAACAAACCCCCATTTCAGACGTTAGATTAAATGGGGAGGTCTGTTTGTATAATGAAGATGTTAATGATGATGGCTAATACAGATTTTGGGTCATTAATCAGTACTTGATGAACATGTGGGAAGGGCATAGAGCTTAAGGCAAAGAGGGGATGGGTAGAGAGAAAGTTTGAAAATATTATTGATATCTGTAATGTTTTTGTTTGGGAATGCTTGATTGTAGAAATGACGATACTTTCTTTGCTGAGAATTTTAGGTTGTTTTAGGTTTTATTTGATAACAAAGAACGTTAGAGTTGTTAAGGTCATTACTCCCCCCCTCCTCCCTTCCATTCACTCCTTCGGGCCCGTCAGCTCACCTTCTGACCTGGCTGTGACCCCGCCCAGTCACCTGCTGACACTCCTGACAATCCTGGTAGTCCGCCTCCTGACTTTGGGGCCTTCCTCCTGTACGACCCCTACCCACGCCCACGTCCCTAGAATACGACCCACCACCCACTCATTCCCCACCCACGCCCACGGCCCCAGAATATGACCCACCACTGTCATTCCCCACACCCCTAGAATACGACCCCACCCCTACCCCTACCCACACCCACTTCAAAATACGACCCACCTCCAACTCACGCCCCTTCCAAAACGACCCACCCGTTCCCCACCCACGCTGCTTCCTACACGACCCACTGCCCACTCCCCCCACTATCTCTATCCATCGACTGAGAGGATGAGAAATGACGCCTTAAGGAGTATTGTACGTCACCCGATGGTTTTGACATTCACTTCGCGATCGTGGGCGGGTGGCAGGTGAGCTTGTTTGATTGTGTGTGTGTTTGCGTGTGTATGTTTGTGTGTTTGTGTTTGTGTGTGTGTGTGTGTGTGTGTGTGTGTGTGTGTGTGTGTGCGCGCGCGCGCGGGTGTGCCTGTGTCATATCGCCTTTGAATGTCTTTAAATTGAAATCGCATTTACCTTTATTCAATCATGACTACGCTAGTAAGAAGCCAATCAGATGACATTTAAAAGGTCACAGACCTTATACAGGTAAAAGCGGACGCCTTTTGCTCGCATACATTAGATAGATGAAAGAGAAATTGCAGTATCCCGAAGACATACACACACACACACACACACAAGGTTTTTTTGTGTGCGTGTGTGTGTTTAGATAAGATTTACATTAGCTTCGTCGCCTCTTTACAGAAGCTGATAACTTCTCAAGACACGAGACGTTTGTTGAAGAGATAATGGATCTCTCTCTCCCATTCTCCTGTCCCGAACAAGCATTTCCTGTCATGCCCGAACAGCTGTTAATAAGCAGCTGCGTTTGAGAGGGCCTTAAAAACAGGACAGGAATGCTGGCCCGATTCAGAGGACCTGCAACCTTATATAAGCAGAGATTCCCAAAATAGTATTTACCTTTTGACACAACCAACCTTAATGACACTTGTAAAAACGCAAAATTATCAGTTTAATGCCAGCCTTCCCGCCCGCGTAGAATTTGGGAGAAAATTCCGGGCATCCAGAACGAGCGGTAACTAGCATGAACGTAATTATTTACTCACATAATTATTTACTTTCTTTTTTCAACTCGAAACGCTAAAAGCTCTGCGCCTTGATACTGCGTAAACTCCGGTGAATACAGAAGCATCTGTGAGGTGAAGAAAGAGGTATCTGATTGCTGTTTTACAAAGGAAATAAAATGGTATCCTGTGATGAATGTTCGACAGTGTTCAGGCGGGAAATGCATCATAATTCGTACGACTCTTTGTACGGAGGGATACAGCTGTAGAAAAGAGGGAGGAGGAGGAGGAGAAAGAGGAGCGAGAGGAGGAGGAGCTGAAAGAGGGAGGGGGAGGAAGAGTAAGAGGAATGAGAGGAGGAGGATTAGAAAAGAGGATGGAGGAGAAGAGAGAGGGGATGGGGAGAAAGAGGAGGGGATGCGAGAGAGGATGGAGGAGAAAGAGAAGGAGGAAGAGAGAGGGGTAGGAGGAAAAGAGGAGAGGGACAGAAGGAAGAGGAAATGCAGGAGGAGGAGGGGGGGGGAGTGGTAGGAGGAAGGGGAGGAGGGGGAGGAGAAGAAATATGGAGCGGGAACAGAAGGAAGAGGGAAGGGGAAGAGGAAGAAGAAATGGAGGAGGGGAAGGGGAGGAGAAAGGGGGAAGAGGAGGTAGAATGAGAAGAGGAGAAGGGGGAGGGGAAAGAGAGGGCGGAAGGGGATCGAAGGCGTTGTTATCGACGGCATGAGCTGCGAGGGGGCACCCACGTTCCTGTAAGGTCGAACTGTCTGTTACATAGTAATGAGCTCATCACCCTTATAAAGTAAGAAATGACCCTTAGGCATTCAGCCCTGGTCTCGGCGGATCTTGTTATTGGCCCTGAGTTATTCCGGGACGTCAGAAAATCACTTGCGACGGAGCTTATTACCTGAAACGTTATGGCAGCTGGGTAATGAGAAATGAAAGGAGGAAAAATGATTCATACGTTTTTGGATAATGTCTCCATTCATATAGAACAAACTTTTAGCATACATAAACCATATAAATAAGGTATTCTCGATGGATATTGATTACACTATTAGATATCTATATAATATATTAGATGTACATATTATATAACATGATTTAAAACATCTTTTTCACATCACTCCACCTCCCGCCCACACACCCAGACGCCCACCCACCCACAGAGAACGCTTATAATTACCCGTCCATTTAAGTTTACCAATCCCGTTTCATAATTTACATGTTAGCGAAGGTGAATTCATGTCACTCTGAGAGATATGAATGTTCCAAACCAGAACGAGGTGTTGGCACGAGATTCGGCGATCTATATACACAGCGAGTTTCTCCTACAAAAAAAAAAAAAAAAAGGAAAAAGAAAAGAAAAAGAAGAAGAAGCAGAAGAAAGCTTTCACCGTGATATTACCAAAAGGCCTCAATTATTATCATATGAAAGAAAACCTCGATTTCTTACGGGTTTCAAAAGCTGGGTGTGACATTAATTTCGCTAATGTTAATATAATAAGGATTAGTGATGGTATATGATGTTATTATATTGTATTAATTTTTGTTTTTGTTTTTTGTGTGTTATTGGTGTTATTGTCATTTTATCTAATTTTATATTTTTGTTTATTTTCAGCAGTAACGGAGGAGAAGAGAAGAGCGTTGACAAGCACAGGTAAAGTGACACGTATTTTATATTAACATCAAGATTATAATTCATTCCGACCAATTTATTTTATCTGATATTTGTGATTTTCTCAATATCTTATAACTTCAGAATGATTCTTCGAATGTTTAATATACTTTCAAATGTAAAATATAGTTCATAATAAAATTGAAATTGAAGAGGAATGACAGTGAACAATGAAAATGAATACGAAATTATTATTTTTTTCATTACTTTTATACACATTCGAAGTATTATATTTTATATTCATGTTTTTATTTCATCTACAAACTACAAAACTTCTTCCAATAATGATTATAAAAAGCGGAAACAATTTTTTTATGTGTATATAAACTTGTTTAAATATTGTATACGAATATAGAATATATAGTAGTTTCCCATATTCCCGTTTTCTGTAAACACGAAGAAAAGATACCTTTTTTTGCCGCCCGATTTGCAAAGCGGTCAAATCACTTGCTCGGTGATTAACGCTTAATTTCGCGCTTAATGGAGTCATTTCATCTAAGTTCTCCTCCGGCCCATATAAAGCCCATCGTGAACTTCACTTACGAGCTAATGGAAAGCTAATGAGGTGGGCGTGGCTAGTCGATCAGAATCAGAGTTAAAAGGGGCGGTCCTTAGGGTGCACTCAGCGATCATACGCATCGCTGATTGGTGGGTTGCAGCCCCTTTAGAGAACAGTTAAGGGCTGTGATTGGTGCTTACGTGAACACTTACAGGGTGTTCGTGTTCCTTAGATGGTCATTGAAGTGGTGATTGACGAATGGAGTTTTAAAGGTAAGGGGAGAAATTATTGTACTTTATTTTATTATTATTATTTTTTTTTAATGAAATCGAATGACTTCGAGTTGTTTCATAAGTGGGATTTTTTTTTTTTTTTTTTTTTTCCTTTTTCTTGAGGGATGAACATGTATTCAAAACCTTCCTTCGTTTTATATATGTGTGTGTGTGTGTGTGTGTGCGCGCGTGCGCGCGCATATATATGTATATATATATGATATTTATAATTTTTGTTACTTTTTCTATTTATTTATTCATTAATTTATTTAGTTATTCATTTTTTGTATTTTCTCATCTATTTATTTATTCATATGATTAAAAATGTCATTAGTACAGCTCTAAATATCTATACTCATGACTGTAACATGGCAAACAACATCCTTGTTTACATTCATCAGCTTCACTCACCAGCCATTGAACAGTTATCCATCATGCTTAGTATTATATCGTCAACCCCTTCGATAGACAGCTAGATAGACTGGTAAGATAGATATATAGGTGCAGACGAACGGATATGTAACCAGTAGGAGAGATAGATAGATAGGTAACGAGATACAAAGGCAGATAGACACACACACACACACACACACACACACACACACACACACACACACACACACACACACACACACACACACACACACAATCACACACAAAGACAGACAGACAGACACAACTGCGCCGTAAAATACGAGGTGGAGACTTATCCATTATATTCCACCTGCAAGCTCTTAAGGGTCAAGTTCATATATGGTTATCCCAGAGATGTAGACTCTCTGGCTGGTGAGAAATGTGTTTGTGCCAAAGTTCTTAGTTACTGAACCTGTATCGTTTTGCATTAATTCGAATAAATAAAGATAAAAAAATAAACATAATTCAGTAGAAAACACACTAGATGAATAAAATACTATTCGAATCAATTTTATGATTATGAATGAACGTATAGAATAAGAAAGAAGGAGAAAGAAATGCCCCAAAAAGCATAATAAAAGTTAACAATGTCAATGCAAGGTAAACAGTCCGGGAGCGAGAAGCCGATAGCCTTTGTCTTTTCTCTCCTTTTATTATGTTTGTCCAAGAGAGAAAGGGTGTTAGAGGGAACGCCCAGGTGTGTGTTGTTTGCGCTGCAACAATGCAAAACATACGTGCAACAGAGCATAAATCATTAGCAAACGTGGGATTGGAAATGCACGCAGAATATACCGTTAGAGATTAGAACAGAAGATTTAGAGCTTATTATTATTTTTTAAAAGAAATATATATATCTTCCAATAAGAGATTGTTTTAGGAATATCAAAATTGAAATGATGTCTTGGAATGCAAGAAAAAATATGTCAGAGATCAGAACGTAGAGATTAGACTTGAGATATCGGATGAAAAAAAAAAAACGCCTCCTATTTCGTTTATATTTTAGGAAAAGGAAATTCGGAACTTTCTTATATAAATGATAAATTGAAAGAAACAAATAGAGAATAAAATACTCCTTAAATCATACTTTCACGTCGATCTTTCTCCTTGACGATAATCGTTAACACTTTCGTAGAATTCTTAACAAAAAATAAAAAATATCCAGGATTTTATTTTGTGCTAAGGATCGCGCGAAATGTTGAATGCAAACTCGTAGGTGTTTTGGCCAAAGATTTATTCAGTCTAGTGTATTTGTCCTGTTTTTTAGCTGCAATATATATCAGAACAAGAATTCGTATTTGGGGAATCTATAGATTTGAGAGAGTATATTCAATACTGGCTTCTTTGTTTCAATGTTTTCCTTGAATTCGTATAACACACACATACACTTGCATTCGTAGCCCCCTCCCACCCACCATATCTCCAACCCCACCCACCTTCAACCCCAGTGATATTTACATCCAATTCAGTAAATCGGTTCACAATCCTTTAATGTCACTGTCACACCTTAGTTACCCGCAGCCTACCATTCACCGCCGTGTAACTATTACTCTCTGTCATAACAAACCTGTACTTAAAGCCTCGTCGTCTACGCACAGGTTTCTTCACTTGTTTTCTTCATTGCGTCACCCCTACATCTCTCTCTTCCACGTGCGCTCTTCCACCTCCGTTTCTACCCACATGCATCCACCTTCGTCTCCACTTTCACCCCCCCTAAGAGGATATCGCATCGCAGAAGCCACATTTAAAGGGGAGGCGACGATGATTCAATCTCGCGGCGCATTTCACACGGCGGATTAAGACCACCAGTTTTTTTTCTTCTTTTTTTTTTTGTCCTCCAACTCGTGCATATGGATACGATGGGTAATCAGTACTTTCACCGAGAGAGAGAGAGAGAGAGCAAGAGATAGAGAGATAGAGAGAGAGAGAGAGAGAGAGAGAGAGAGAGAGAGAGAGAGAGAGAGAGAGAGAGAGAGAGAGAGAGAGAGAGAGAGAGAGAGAGAGAGAGAGAGAGAGAGAGACAGAGAGAGAGAGAGAGAGAGAGAGAGAGAGAGAGAGAGAGAGAGAGAGAGAGAGAGAGAGAGAGAGAGAGAGAGAATGAGAGGTGCCACACCTTAATTAGGACCTCCCTGGCTGGCACTCCAGGAGGCCGGAGGGACGCAACAAGCTCCCAGGGGCAGCCGGACATACACGAAGAATGGCTTAGGAGGCCGTGTGTGTTCGCGTCTCCGCATATGGGTATGAAAGTGTGAGTGAGGAGAGAGGGTCATGAGGTCACACGCAGAGAGGAAAAGGAGGTGAGGGTGGGAGAGAGGCGTGTGTGTGTGTGTGTGTGTGTGTGTGTGTGTGTGTGTGTGTGTGTGTGTGTGTGTGTGTGTGTGTGTGTGTGTGTGTGTGTGTGCGTGTGTGTGTGGTGTATGTGTGTGTGTGTGTGGTGTGTGTGTGTGTGTGTGTGTGTGTGTGTGTGTGTGTGTGTGTGTGCGTGTGTGTGTGGTGTATGTGTGTGTGTGTGTGGTGTGTGTGTGTGTGTGTGTGTGTGTGTGTGTGTGTGTGTGTGTGTGTGTGTGTGTGTGTGTGTGTGTGTGTGTGCGTGTGTGTGTGGTGTATGTGTGTGTGTGTGTGTGTGTGTGTGTGTGTGTGTGTGTGTGTGTGTGTGTGTGCGTGTGTGTGTGGTGTATGTGTGTGTGTGTGTGGTGTGTGTGTGTGTGTGTGTGTGTGTGTGTGTGTGTGTGTGTGTGTGTGTGCGTGTGTGTGTGTGCGTGTGTGTGTGTGGTGTGTGTGTGTGTGTGTGTGTGTGTGTGTGTGTGTGTGTGTGTGTGTGTGTGTGTGTGTGCGTGCGGGCGTGCCCTTCTGGCTACTATGCCTCCGGTGGTAATTTTGGGTTGGCGTGGGAGGTCTTCATCCTGACGGTGATGAGGAGGCCTTGCGGTGACAAAATGCGGGAATGAAGGGCATACATTAACTAGGAATCTCTCACTCTCTCTCTCCCTCCCACCCTCCCTCCCTTTCTCCTCCCCCCCCCCCTCTCTCTCTCTCTCTCTCTCTCTCTCTCTCTCTCTCTCTCTCTCTCTCTCTCTCTCTCTCTCTCTCTCTCTCTCTCTCTCTCTCTTTCTCTCTCTATCTTTTTTTCTTTCTTTCTTTCTCCCTCCCTCCCTCCCTCCCTCCCTCCCTCCCTCCCTCCCTCCCTCCCTCCCTACCTCCCTCCCTTTCTCCTTCTCCCTCCCCCCCTCTCTCTCTCTCTCTCTCTCTCTCTCTCTCTCTCTCTCTCTCTCTCTCTCTCTCTCTCTCTCTCTTCTCTCTCTCTTCCTCCCTCCCTCCCTCCCTCCCTCCCTCCCTCCCTCCCTCCCTCCCTCCCTCCCTCCCTCCCCCCTCTTCCACACTCTCCACCCCCTTTACCCGCGATTCTCCAAGGCTCTGCGACGGCGCGCGGCAGGAGTGAGCCTCGACCATCGTCGCCCGGGCTTTCTCTTCCCTGCGCGCGCTTCCTGCGGTGTGGGTTCCCTGCGGAGGCGATCGGGGCGTCGGGCGAGTGCTGTTCCCAGACAAAGCCGAGGGACCCTTCGTGATGACAGGGCGCGGGGGAGGGAGAGAGGGTGGGAGGGAGAGAGAGGGGGAGGGAGGGAGGGAGGGAGGGAGGGGGAGAGGGAGGGAGGGAGGGGGAGAGGGAGGGATAAAGTGGGAGAGGGGAAAGAGAGGGAGGGAGAGAAATAGAAAAAGAGAAAGTGATAAAGAAAGAGAAATAATGAAAGAAAGAAAGAAAGAAAATGGGAGAGGGGGAGGGGGGGGGGTAATGGAGGGGAGGGTCGTGACGATGACGGAGAGGGCGCCCTTCGAGGGAGAGGATGATGCGCCTGCCACCATCGTCGCGGGAGTGGAGTGCATTCGTCATACGGTGCGGTTTGCGAGGTCGACGCTGGTTGTTTGCGAAGTCGATGTTGGATGACGGAGACTGAGGCTGGTGACTTGAAATAGGAAAAATAAGTGTGCGGCGACATCTGCTGCTGAGTATTTAACGCAGTCACGTATGCGAGTCTGTGCTCCGCTTTGGGCGATGATTGTTCTCGCCTCAATTATTTCGTTCCGTATTTGTAGCGTAACCGAATGATGTTTTTTTTTTTTTTTGTAGTTTTATAGATAAAAACGACACTAGTGACATTTCATTGTTCTATTCGAAAAAGGTGTATCTCCGTATCGCTAAACAGCACAGCACGTGACGGAAAAAGCGATGTTATGAAAGAGTTAAAAGGAGCGATGAAAAGTGTTTTGACAGCCGCGAGAAGCAAGCGTTCGGAGTGTTTACGCTGGGAATTATACGCAACGTGGCAATCACCGCACAGAATCGCTTACTTTCACCCTAAAGAGAACGATCGACCAAGTAATTAAGCTGCGTTCATTAGTAAGCTCTTTAGGTGTCGCATCGTTTGAAAAAAATAGGGATAAATAATGGTAGGAGGAACCATATTTGGAACGGCCTTCCCTCCTCTCCCTCCGCCCGTGCTTGGGTTAACGTTTCCTCTTCTTGTTTACCCCTCGTGGGCAAACGTTTATGACGAGCGAGAGTAGTTATTGCACAAAGGCGACAGAAAAAAAACTATTTACCCGGCCGCGCGAGGGTGAAATATGAAGGTGATTTTGTGCCAAGCCTCACTACCAGACGCTTGTCGTGAGGTGCCAGGGATGAAGGCATTATTATGAGTGGGCTCCTTGTGTGCGAATGCTGGGTTACGAGAGCGCTTCGTGGAACAAAACGAGGACGAGATATCATAAACAACAAGAATATTAACGCAATGATATCGATTCGAAGTAGACCCGAATATGAACGAATACGAAGAGATGAACAAAGTAGGGGTAGGGAGAGGAACGAGAGGCACGGTGGCAGCGGGAAGACAGACACGGACGGTCGAACGTGCGCGATGCTCCGAGGGTGTTGTAATTCTCGCCTGCTCTCTCCTCCCGGACACACGCGCAGGGGAACCCGTCGAGGAAACTGAGCCTTGACTGTGCGATTTTATCTGATTTATATGTCAGTTTGTATCATTTTCTCGGTCATGCTGGGTCGCTTTTACTGCTTTGCTGGGTATGATAGCAGGTTTTTTTGTGTGTGTTACCCTGTCTGCTCCTAACTTGGGTATTTTGATATCGCGTTTTTCCCCTGCGAGATCATATTTTGATTTTTTTTTTCTCTCTCTCTTTTTGAGGGATAAACTTGGGTTGAAATGTCGAGAAGAATGATAAAGAGAGAGAAAAAAAGCGAAAGTTGTGCAAGAGGTCACGAAGGCGAAGAGGTCGTGGACGCCGAAAAGGTAAAACAGAAAATCAAAATCACACGCCATTTTTCTCTCTTTTTTTGCACGAGATTTTTGGCATTAGAAATAATAGATTGCAATCTGCTAAAATATATGTATCAACAGAAAGACACACAAACAAAAAGCAAACAAACAAATAAAGGTTTATCCTCCGCTGGTTGAGCAAATGCGGAGGGGTTAGCTAGCCAGACTTGAAGACTGGCGATGCCCATATAAGGGTACTGTAGCTCCTATCTTAGCCCAGCCAACCGCTGTCTCTCTTTTCTACCAAATACCCTTTCTACGTTGCAACAATCAATCTTACCATGATATTAGTAACATTTCCCTAAACGTTGGATCTGAACCACCCTTCTAAAGTGCCCCGTTACGCCTGTTCTTAGCTATTATAATTCCCATTTTTTCCCGAAAATACCCAAATCCTTTTCCCCATTTTTACTTCTTTCGTTCCTCTCCTTTTTCACCATAACCGTCACCATTAACCTGTCCCTACTTAGGCCTACCGTCTGCTGGAATGACGTTGATGATGCCTCACGCTAATTGGCACTCCGACTGTGTCCTTTGGAGGGGTTCTCTGTGGAAATAAGGAGTCCCAATTGATCGTATTGAGCAGCTGTATCAGAAGGCTTGTTGCGAGATGGTTGCAAAGGGGCGCCTCGTTGCAGGGTGATGGGTAGTGGGAGGGGGGGTGATGATGATGAAGATGGTGATAATGGTGATGATGATAATGATGATGATAATGATAATGATAATGATGATGATGATAATGATGATGATAATGATAATGATGATAATGATAATGATATTGATGATGATGATGATAATGATAATGATAATGATAATGATATTGATGATGATGATAATGATAATGATAATGATAATGATAATGATATTGATGATGATGATGATGAGGAGGATACTGATAATAATTCTAATACTAAAACTAAAACCATTGCTGATACTTTCATGATAGTTGTAGTAATAATAATAATGATAATAGTGATGATAATGATAATGACGATAATAAAAGCGATTATAACTAATAATGATAGTGATATTGATAACAATAGTGATAATAACAACAGTAATAATAGATAAATCAACAACCATAAAAACGGTTGAAGATCATTGCCATAGACTCCCATCTGTATGAAAGCGTCTGAAGAAAATAAAGGGGATACTTACTTATTAACCAATTAAACAGTTCGTGTAAATTTAATTATGGTGTTAATTAAATGCTATAATTCTAAATCTTGTTGCATCAGTTTAATGACCTCAGCGAGTGCCTGCATCTGTATAAACATGAGAGAGCCTTGGGTCCTTGTGAATTATATTGAGGAAAATGATGAATAAATCGTTTTATATTATTTTAGGCTCGTCGCTGCATTAATTCGCCGTGGGGTTGATCTGCCTTTCATTAATTTTTTTTATCTATTATTTTTATTTATTTATTTATTATTATTTTTTTATTATTATTATTATTTGTTAAAAAGCAGTTGCATCATGTTTGTATTTTTTTTCTTTTTCGCTTTTCATAACCAGCTTAGAATAAGGAAGGTTTTAACGTGGAAAACGGGAAGGGAATGCAGGATAGGGGGTCTGGGGAAGGGAGGGAAGGCGTTAAAGGAAGGGAGTGGAGGGAAGAGATGGAGGGAAGAGATGGAGGAAAGAGCAGAGGCATAGGTGAGCAAAATCCCCACTACAGACCACCTCTCATGAACCAGTAATGTGGGAAGAGCCACGTCGTTTGTACCCACGCCTACACGCACGCACGCACTCACTCACGAATACACGCATGGGATTTTTTATGTAAAATACGCAATCTTACAACTCCCTTCCCCCCCCCCCCCTCTACTCCACTCCACCCCTACCCCCTGTAGCCACTACCTAGTGTTTACTAGTTCTGCTGATGTGCGTGTGTGCGTATGTGACGTGCGTTCATTCGCGTAAGTGTTACTTGTCTATCGTGACGTAAGGGTAATGACGACGGATTTGCGTAACACAGTGTGACGGGTAGGGGGGGTGGGTGATGGGGTGGGGGTGGGGTCAGCTCTCTCTCTCTCTCTCTCTCTCTCTCTCTCTCTCTCTCTCTCTCTTTATCTTTCTCTCCATCTTTCCCTGTGTGTGTGTGTGTGTGTGTGTGTGTGTGTGAAGGATGGAGAGAGGTGGGGGCGTAACTCTGCTCTACTTACGGCCACTTATAAACCGTACACACTTACCACTTAACGGTCTCTCCATTTTAGGGGAAACATTCCTTTTTAAGCGACTATTTTTTTTTTCTTCTTTTTTCGAATTCGATATCTAATTTATTTATGGAATTTATTTATTTGTTTAAGTATCGTGGTCTTATAAGATATCATATTTCATGTTTCTAATGCTCGTATTTTGATGATAAGACAAGGTAATGGTTGTATCTATATTTTGATTATCTATTTCCATGTCTACATACATACACGCATACACGGGTATACACGCATACACACGCGTCTACACACACACACACACACACACACACACACACACACACACACACACACACACACACACACACACACACACACACACACACACACACACACACACACACACACACACACACACACACACACACACACACACACACACACACACACACACACACACACTTTCCTCTCCTCTCTCTCTCCTCTCTTCCTCTCCTCTCTCTCTCTCTCTCTCTCTCTCTCTCTCTCTCTCTCTCTCTCTCTCTCTCTCTCTCTCTCTCTCCCTCCCTCCCTCCCTCCCTCCCTCCCTCCCTCTCCCTTTCCCTCTCCCTCTCCCTCTCTCTCTCTCTCTCTCTTTCTCTCTCTCTCTCTCTCTCTCTCTCTCTCTCTCTCTCTCTCTCTCTCTCTCTCTCTCTCTCTCTCTCTCTCTCTCTCTCTATCTCTCTTCCTCTCCCTCTCCCTCTCCATCTCCCTCTCTCCTTCTCCCTCTCCCTCTCCATCTCCCTCTCTCACTCTCCCTCTCCCTCTCTCCATCTCCCTCTCCCTCTCCCTCTCTCTCTCTTAAACAAACGCGTTCGTTCTGCGCAAGACACAACACACGGCGCTGCATCAAATACGTATGTTGAACCTGCCAAGAATAACAAACAAATTGAAAACAAGATAATTGGGCGTAAGGAAAGGGAGTAAAATTGCCATTCCTCGAAGCGACACGTGATACCGCACAGTGCAAGGTCTGGCCCGAGGAATGTCCGTTGAACTTGCGTGACTTCGTGTGTTCTCATGACCTTTTTTCGATTCGCAGGCGGGGATGAGTTCGGTGGCGGCGCCCTTCGGGGCCTCCACCGCCCTGACCGACCTCGACACCATCACCGATGAAGAACGTCTCAGAGTCATGGTAAGTTGTTGATTCTCTCGATTCTCTTTTTCTTTCATTAAAATCATTTTATGGCATAATTATCACAACGAGAATTTGTGGAAGCTTAAGTCATTCCGTAAAGGTTTCGCTTCCTTAAAGTAGTAGGGCCGAATTTTCTGATAAAGCATCAGTTTCCTCGAGAAAAGGAGTCCCTCACGTAGCGCTTCCCCCGCAGTGGCAACAGGCCGAAGACTTCGGTGACCGTCGGCGGATCAGGGCGAGGATGTACAAGCTCCGGGAGCAGCGGCTGCGCGAGATGGTGCAGAACGACGAGGAGAGTCTGGGCACGCTGTCCACGGCCGACGACGGCACCGTGACGGAGCGCACCGAGACCACCATCACCGTCGGCAGTGACGGAGAAGGGATGACTACGACGACTACACGACGCTCCTCCAACATCGAGGTAAGGCTCGTGGCTCTCAAGGAATGGCTCTGTGGTTACGCTTCGTTTTTTTAATTGTATGATATCATTTGTTCAGATTAGTCAATAATTAATCTTTAGTTTTAGCGTTTTTCATCAATGAATACCCGGTGATGGCATGCATTCCACTAACAGTTCGAAAAACTAAGGCTTTTGCATCTTTTTCTTCAAATTGCTTCATGGATTTGCAGGTGAAGATGCATGTGGATGGAGACTCGGCAGTAACAGATTCCATTTCAACACAGAATGTTCGTCTCGGTGGACTCACGATGCGCGGAATGGACTCCATGACCCTTGAGGGACACTCGGCAGAGGACATGATCAAGGAACGCATGCGCAAAGGAAGCCAGGACCGGTCCACGAGGTACCAAAGGATCCTTGGAGACCTGTCAGACGATGCCAACAATGAAGGCGATGCTGTCGTCTCCATTACCAAGTCTACATATTCCATTCAGTCCAATGCCCTGGCTGGTGAAGGATACCTTTCCATGAAGAACAAGGAAGTGAGAGACTCCGTTTCCCCGACACGCATCATGAGAGAACGCAGGTCCTCTGCTGAGGAGGATGTGTCGGCCAATGAAGGACGCTTCACCTCCGATGATGAGGGAGTTTTGAGGACTGAGAATGAGAGCAGGACCTTGAGGACAACAGAGACAAAGACGACTTCTTCATCCCGCAAGTCGTCACGAGATGAACGGTCCTCCAGCAAGACTTCAAGAACAAGCAAATCAGAGATCCCCGTTCGTAGCTCGACTGCCCGGAAAATCTCAGACAGGAAACCATCAAAGGAACTTGACATCAATGCGGCTCGTCGTAATGCAGGAGACAAGGCCTCACCTTCATCTCCTACGAAGCGAACTCCGGGCGACAGTTCATCCAGAATTCAAATGACAAGAAAGACAGGAGCTCAGAAGGAGGCCCCAGTCACCTACGACCAAAACTACAGTAAAGACAACCAAGTCTGGCATCCCGTCCAGGAAGTCGAAACTAGCAGAGGTTGAAGCAAAGATGGAAACCTCCATCATGTCTGAGTTAGACAAATTAGACACATATCTCAGCGCAAGTGTTGATGATGATGATGAAATTATCATGGAGGAAGAAGAGGAATGTCTTGACGAGTCTGGCAATGTTGTGAAGATGTTGGTTCAGACAAGAAGGAAGAAGGATGGGACTGAATGCACTGCACGGCGTGTGGCAAGATCAACCAAAGTTGTTAACAGTGAAAGTGAGATTGATGAGATTCTCATTGGAAACCCAGACCATGAAGTGGTTGAAAGAGATGTCACTGAGGAAGAGGACAAAGATGGCAACAAAATCAAAATTATTACTGAGACAAGGCGTAGACCTGACGGAATTGTATATACTACTAAGAATGTGCTGAAGACATCAAAGATCTTCGACTATGATCATCCAGAGGACGTCGCCTATAATGAGGACGACGAATTGATTTCTACTGACAAAACTGAAGAAACAGATGAAAATGGCATCACCATTCAGACTGTTACTGAAACAAGGCGAAAGCCCAATGGAGTTGAGTACACCACTAAGAAGGTATACAAGACTTCTAAGGTAAAGAGCACACAAATAACACCTTCTGATGATGATGAAGTGATTGATACACAGGAGACAGAGGAAAAGAGTGAAGATGGCTCTATTATTCGCACTGTTATTGAGACTAGACGCACCAAGGGAGGTGAAGAATATACCCACAGGCAAGTGTTCAGGTCCCGTAGGATGACTCTGTCAGGTGTGGACCTTCAGCAGGGTCTCCCAACAATCCAAAATGATGATGAAGTCTTGAATAAGGAGGAGAAGGAGGAGATTGATGACAGTGGCATGAAGATAAAGGTTGTCACAGAAACTCGAAAGAGGAAAGATGGATCAACATATTCATTTGAATATGTACTGCGTAGCTTCCAGGGCACAGAAGAGGATGTAAAGAGAATGCCAGTGGGAAGCGCTTGTTCTTCTAATATCGCTGTTAGTGCTGAGGATGAGCTGATAAATGAGGAAGTAAAGGAAGAGGTTCAGTCTGATGGATCAACAGTCAAAACCATCATTGAGCGACGCCGCACAAAGGACGGCACCGAATATCTTCGTCACCGAATCATGAGGATTCCCAAAATGCCTGAGCCAGTGCTGCAAGTGGCCAACTTGGAAGATGAAGTCTTGCAAGAAGAGGTCAATGAGGAAACATTGAGTGATGGCACTCACTACAAGGCAGTGACCGAGCGTCGCCGAAGCAGTGTGTCTGGTACTCAGTACACACTTCGAAGGATGTCAAAGGTGTATCAGCAGGCAAGCATCCACCCTAAGACTTCTGAAGATGAGATCCTCGATGAGAATGTAACTGAAGAAGAAACAGATGAAGGCACTATTATCAAGACAGTGATACAAAGGTATCAAAGACCAGATGGCTCTGTTTACACAACACACAACATTCAAAAGATGTTTAGCTCACCAGCACCCGTCACATTTGTCGGAACTGAAGAGGATGAGCTGATTGACCAGACAGTAGATGAGGAGGAAACAGAAGATGGTTACATCATCAAGACTGTGACCGAAACCCGAGAGAGGTCAGATGGTGTGAGGTACACAGTAGAACGAACAGAGAAGACATCAAAGCATGGATCTCAAGTTCACATTTCATTCTCTGAAAATCGCCATCAGCGGCCTGAGGAAGTCGTCCAAGTCAGCAGTCCAGATGACACCCTTGTGAGTTCTGAGGAAGAACAGCACGAGGAGGAAGATGGCACTATTATTAAGACCATCACCGAAATTAGGCGTCGTATTGATGGAACTGAGTACACCTCCAAGACCATCATAAGGTCCACACCTGTCCTTGTGCCAGAACGTGAAACCAGCTATGTAGTTATTAGGCCTGAAGATGGTGATGATGAGTCAGAATTGTTCCCATCACTTGATGACGAGGTTGTTTACACTAGAAAGAAGCAAGAAACCGATGAATATGGCAATGCCATTACTGTCATCATTGAAACCCGCCAGAGCAAAACGACTGGTGAAAAGTATAACATTACAAAGAGGGTTCACACAAAGGATGTCATCATGACTGATGAAGGCGAAAGGGAAATTCCTAAGCCAGTTAAGAAATCAACTTTGGAGGCAAGAATTTCGCCAGATAGGAAAAGACCTTCAGGTGATGCACCTGACGAAGAACCAGACACTGTTCCTTACGGATCGGTTTCTGCTCTGAAGAACAGATTTACTCCTGGCAAGAAATCAGAACCAACAACAAAGTCTAGCAAGCCTGATCGGGCTAATACATCAAGCAAAAAGAAATTCTTTGAAGAAGCAGCAAAGACTGCAAGTGCTGAGATCACAAGTCTGAAGTCCTCCTTGAAGAAAACAGAAATTAGAGATAAGCCAAAGGACACTGATGTAGATGCAAAACGTGACCTGCTACCTTCCTTCACAGATGACAAAGCATCAGTGGAAGTGAAATTGCGAGTTGAAAGGGATGAAGCAACCGTTGAAAAGGTTACCATGCAGAATGTTACTAGTGAAGTCACGGAGGAAACTGATGTCACAGATGCACCAGAGACAGACATTAAAGACTTAGATACTGAAATTGCCAGGTTGGAAGAGGAAGAAAATGAAAAGTATGGACAAGATGATGAGCCTGAACCTGAAACAGATGAACCTGATGATGATTTAGGGGATGACAAGGAACCAGAAGAGGAGCTGTCCTCACCCACAGAAGATGAGCCTTCCAGAAGGAGACCAGACACAACAAAGAAGGCACCAGTCACTTCAAGGACTACCAGGAGGAAGCCAGAAGATGAACCAAAGAAGAGGCGTGAAGTAAGCCCAAGGAAGAAGCCAGAGGCTGATGAGCCTTCACGGCGAGTCCCTCTTGGATCCAGGAAAGCCCCAGCCAAGGATGACTCTCCTACACGCCGGGTACCATCACAGAGAGATCCTGTTGCTCCCAAGGACACCAACAAACGTGCTCCTAAGACAACTACATCCCCACAGCGTGTCCCCAGCTCCCCAGCTCGTGGACGATCACCCATCAGGTCTGGCGTGTCAACTCCACGTGAGGTGACACCAACAGGTAGGCAGTGCTGCAAACGGCATAGGGAAGCAAATGAGTCAGAGCCTGAGAGTCCAACCAGGGCCCAAAAGCCAGAGCAAACCAGTCCTACTCGATCAAAGAAGCCTGAGCCCAGCAGCCCAACCAGAAAGTCAGCTCGGTCACCACCTCTCAAGAAACCCCTCTCCCCTGAGAGCAAGCCAAAGATGAATGGTGATGTTCGTCGTCCAGAGCCTAGAACAAATGGAGATATTGGAAGGAAACCAGACGACAAGACTCCAAGGTCAAGGAGACCAGGTGAAAAACCCAGTGAACCTGATAGAACAACTGCACGACCAACAAGGCCATCCCAGTCTCCCAGGAAGTCACCAACAACAAGGTCACCCGATAAACGGGAGCCAACTAGGTCTGTTCCTTCAAGAACGACTGATAAGAAAACTCCTGCCACCAAGCCATCTGACAGGACACCAAAGGGCCGATCCACAGAGCCAGACTCTAAAACTAAATCAAAATCTGGTGCCAAAGAACCAGTCGTTACTCTTCCTGAAACTCCCATGACAGAAGATATGAGGCCTCTTCCATCTGATGAGGAGTACAGTCCCAGGATAGAGGATGTATCTGGTGAGCCAGATCTGCCTTACCACACTGTCCACAGGCCCTCCATTGTCCGTGAGCCGTCAGAGTACCCCTCTGACGGTCAGGAGGCTTCTGACTCCTCGCCAGAGGACAAACCAGAGGAGCCTTCTGAAGAGGAAGAGCCTCAAGATAAGAGACTCACAGACAGGAAAAAGCCTGTTGATGATGAGCCAAAGGATGACACTATCAAGCCTAGAAGAACGAGGCCTTTAGAGAGCAGGCCAAGTGACAAGAATATCACAAAGGAGCCTGAATCATCCAGAAAGAAGGCACCAGATACCAAGCAGTCTCCTAGAGATAAGCCATGGTTGCAAGATAGGAAGAGTATATTTGAAAAGAAGCCAAGTGATACTAAACTTACTCCATCTAAACCTGATGAAGATAAGAAAACACCAGATAGGAGGAGACCATTTGAAAGAAAACCTAGTGATGAGAAGATGAAGAAACCCAAAGAAACTGAAAAGCCAAGAGATGAACCATCAGCAGAAGATACATCTCCAAGTGAAGATGAGAACAGAGAGAATGGAATGCCTGAGGAAGCTCCAAAATATATCACTCCTAAAGAAAAATCTCCAGAGCCAGAACGACTGCGTAAGAGACCAGAAGAAGTCACCTCCAGAATCATTGAGGACGTTGGAAAATCAGTGTCCTCTCAGATTATCTCAGAAAAGAAGATCACAACAACAGACGTTGCAGCGAGGAGGTCTGCCTTTGATCGTAGGACTCCTGTTGACAAGAAGAAGGATACTCCTACAAGGAAGCCATCCTATGAAATTAAGGAATCTGTCTTTGCAAAGAGGTCACTCTTTGAACAACCTAAGCAGGATCCAGTTCCATCACCCATTAAGCGTCCTACACTGAAGTCCACCATTAAGAAGGATGACAAGCCTAAGGAGCCAGAAGTTCGCAAGCCTTTGAAGGAAACAAAGGAGCCAGAGGATCGTAAACCTGTCAAGGAGCCGAAGATTGTCCCTAAGTATTTCCATCCGCTTGGTGATGGTGATGAGGAAGAACCAGTTGAAAAGACTGTCAAGGAAGAAGTGAATGAGGACATTAAGATTACATCCAGTAAGCTGGTGATGAGTGCCATGGCATCTACCAATCAGACCACCACAAAGGAGGTGAGAAAAACAACCAGAAGATCTGAAGAACCCTCGGATGATAATGACGACAGACCCGAAGATGATCGCCCGAGCAGAAGAGAACCCTTCAGCAGGGAAGGCTCTCCAGCTATGCACAGCAAGGAGGCTTCCCCTGCCCCACGTAGCAAGGAGGGCTCGCCCGCTCCCTTCAGCAAGGAAGGATCTCCAACTCGCTTCGTTACAGGGAAGCCAGTGGACAGCGGTATTAATCCAAACAAGATTCGCCGCATTGAGCGAGCCGGTAGTAACAAGAAGTTCTTTGAGGACTTGGAGGTCTCACGAGAGAACCTACCAGAGTATCTCAAGAGCATTGAAACAATATATGAAATTACAATTCTTGAAAGCATGGTAAGGACTTTTATCATTTTTTTTTTTATACTCCTGATCACAACATGCATAAGATTCTACAAATAAAGATTTTAATGTATTTCATTTTGAAACATAATTTACTTGATTTTCATCGAATGCATTACAGTTAGAACAAGCAGAGACCTATGAAGAGCGGCGCCTCATCCGAGGACAAATGAGACTGGCCAAGCGTCCCTCTACCACCCCGGGCACCACGTCATCGCCTGCCACCTACAAGCGCTTTGTGGACATGACGCCTTCGAAACCTTCACCCACCGCTTCACCGCAGCCAACGCGACGTGTCGACAGAAAGCCAGAAGAGCCCAGAAAGGAACCCAAATCCGATGATAAGAAGCGCAAACCAATCTCAAAATGTAAGTTTGCTAGCTTTATCTCTTTCACTAATTTTATCCATTACAGAGAGTTAGGCTTGGGGGTATTTTATTTCCTTAATATCTAACAGCTACTGATGACTAATATTATGCTTTATTAGGCTTGAATGAGCTCCCGTTTTCTAATATTCAGATGATATATCAAACACGACGAAGGTGCAAGTTCAGATTACCCATTCTGACCAGAGAATCCCTTGTGGCTTGAGAGACTTTTGCACCCCGAGATATTTCAGCTGTGATGAATACTTACAGGTCCTCCCCAGAACAGGCACGCTCGCACTAAAACAGTAACTCCTCCCCCTCATAGCACTAACGCTTAACTGAACTTTTGGCCCTCACTAGCACTCCCTTCGCTGTCTATCCTGTCCCACGCCAACAAACAAGGCTCCATGCGCACCTCCCCGGGCAATTTGGAGACCTCCTCCTCCCTCACAACTTCCACCACCAACATGACCTCCACCACCACGAGCTCGAGTGCGCACGCCACCCAAGGAGAGAGTAATGCCCCGAAGAAGCTTTTCACGAGGCAGAACTCCCGCACAGACACTGAAGGCTTCGTCCTGTCTCCCCCCAGAGACAAAGACGGTAGCCTGATGGTGGGGGTGAAGGGGATCGTGTATAAGATCAAAAAGTTCGAGAGTGAGTACAAGCTGACGACCGTCGTGGATCGGCTGTAGGATCTAGAGATTCTTGGAAGATCGGGGTACGAAGAAACACGTAGTAGGTGTCTGGTGTGGTGAATTATTGATGAGATTGACAGTGGGAAGAGGCCTCGAGTGCCCATTTTTTTTTATTTTTTTTTTACTTTTTACTCTTTTCCCTAACGTTGATTTCCGATGCCGCGATAATGTGCTACCTAACCCAGATTTTTGTCTTTATTGATACAAGAATACGGTCTGTTAATCTGATCAGTAATTCACTTTAGTTTACCCTTCTCTTAGTGAAATAGAAGCTTGACTAAATCATGCGCTGTGGAAGTCCCATAGGAAGGATTGACTTCGTTTCTTTCAGACTCGGAAAAAAGTGACTGCATGCAAGACGATTGAGATCTATTTTGGTTGTGTATCCCTTATTGTCATAGCCACTAGTACGGCCGTCTAAGCCATTACGTTACAGGAACTACCATGTTAGAGATTAGTGGAATGATCATTTTTATTTCATTTTGGCCATCATGGTTTATGTTACTCCTCACTCTGACCCCATATTCATCTGAGGCTTTGCATGTGCTATGCCTTTCGTGCTTGCTTTCAAAAGTTGCATCTTGAAGGTAAGGAATTTGATCCTTATTGCAAGCTGCATAGAGCCTGGAATCCTGTACAAGTACCCGGGAGCAAGCGGGGTTTTTTTCCTAGCATGCTCATTATTTACATGTATATTCGCTTTTATTTTTTTTTCTGGGAACATGTGTGTGTGTGTGTGTGTGTGTGTGTGTGTGTGTGTGTGTGTGTGTGTGTGTGTGTGTGTGTGTGTGTGTGCGTGCGTGTGCGCTCGCATGTATGTGTGTGTGTGTGTATGTGTGTGTGTGAGTGAGTGAGTGAGTGAGTGAGTGAGTGAGTGAGTGAGTGAGAGAGAGAGAGAGAGAGAGAGAGAGAGAGAGAGAGAGAGAGAGAGAGAGAGAGAGAGAGAGAGAGAGTGAGAGAGAGAGAGAGAGAGAGAGAGAGAGAGAGAGAGAGAGAGAGAGAGAGAGAGAGAGAGAAGAGAGAAAGAGAGAGAGAGAGAGAGAGAGAGAGAGAGAGAGAGAGAGAGAGAGAGAGAGAGAGAGAGAGAGAAGAGGGGGGGGTGCGTCAAAAGTGTGTGTCAAGAGAGACAGAGTCAGCATTATATATATATATACAAACATGCCAATGCCGTCCCCCCGTCACGCCCTGGTGATGAAAACCGCTCGCTCTCCCTTGCCCAGCGGAGGAACCCCGTTCCTCCCCCACGACGCAGGAGGCCGGAGACACTCCGTCTACCCGCCGACCTGCTTCCAGCCGACCCGACCCGCGGGATCGCCAGCCCGAGACGAACCCGACAGGGAACCACGCGCAGAACCGACCCCGGAGCCCGCCAGGGAACCCGAGGACCGAAGGAGGTCTCCAAGGAAGGACGCAGACGAAGAGCCCAGAAGATTCCAGGAACCCAAGAAGGAGGAGGAGCCCAGGACCAGGTTCGGCAGGACCACCAAGCCCACGGAGGAGCCCAAGGCAGAACCTGCGAGCAAGCGGCCGACGAAGACAGGTGTGTACTCGGCCCGCGCTCTGTCCCGTTGCCCTGACCCTTCTGTTATTCTGTTTCTGTTGTGTTTTTGTCTTACTCTTGATTTCTGTATTAAAACCCAAGTGAGATATTATGATAATGACGATGATAAATGAAACAAAAAGTCAAAACAATATCAACAATAGCTATACGTGCAAAATGATAACATTACCATCAGTTGAAAAATAATAGAACAAAGCAACACCCCTCTCTCAGCTCCAGTCAACGAGCCTTACTCAGAGCCGCTGCGGTACCAGAAGGGCCAGAGCCGCACGCCAGCCCAGACGGCGCCGCCCCAGTCCGACGTCGACAAGATCGTGAGTGCGTACGGCGTTGGGCCCACGGACGACAAGGGCATGCCGCTGTTCGGGCTGAGGGCGCTGAAGAGACGCTCGCCCGCCGTCACTGGTACGTATTTCGAGTCGATTGGGCAAAATGAGCAGCGAAATTTGCGTTGGGATTACTTACATTGGCTTTGAAGTGATGATGGTATGGATGATGATGATGTTCGTAGTGATAATGAAAGTTCTTCATGTGTCACCGCCCTCCAGAAACGCCGAAGGAGGAGGAACCAAAGGCAGAGGAGCCAAGGAGAGCCCCCGAATCCGACGAGGAACGCGAGAAGCCCAAGAAGGACACGTTCGAGCCCACCGACGCGTCTGGGCGTCCACTCTTCGGTCTACGCGCCCTCAGAAAGACCACGACGGAGA
>NC_061838.1:24022444-24049944 GCF_019202785.1 Penaeus chinensis | reverse complement strand
CTGGAAGGCCAGGAGAGGAAGAGCCTGAAGATTATGAGCCAGCTGAAGATGAAGATTTTGATGCATATAATGAGACTCATTTATCTACTAGAGTTCACAAGTCATTTGAAAGTAGCACTATCAAGCAGTCTTCTGTTAGTAGTACACTTATCTCAAGAACTGAGCAGCTAATGTCAACAAAGACATATGATTCTGAGGAAGATTATGAACCAGATGAAATTAAGGAAATACTAGGTGATGAGCCAGAAACTAGAGATGGAAACAAGGAACCTAGGAGGTCTAGCCCTCGTAGGCCAGGAGAAAAGCCTGATGCCAAAAGAGTTAGTCCACATGATGCAGTTAAAGAACCAAAGAAAGGTAGCCCAGGTGACAAAGATAAAGAGCCCAGAAAAATTAGCCCTGGAAGACCTGGTGATAGAAACAAAGAACCTAGAAAGGTCAGTCCAGGAAGGCCAAGTGACAAAGACAAGGAACCCAAAAAAGTTGGAAGGCCAAGTGAAGCAGGGAAAGAACCCAGGAAGTATAGTCCTGGAAGACCGGGTGAGAAAGACAAAGAACCTAGAAAAGTTATTACTGGCAAGCCAAGTGATAAAGAGAAAGATCCTAGAAAGGTCAGTCCTAGGAAACCTAGTAAACCAGATGATGAAGAGCCAGTTTCAGGGGATGATTCTGAAACATATGAGTTGTCAACAACAGTACGAAAAACATATGAAACTAGTGACATCAGGCGATCTGCTGTTAGCAGAGCAGTGGTTTCTCGGACAGAGAAAATTGTGACCAGCCACACAACTGAGTCTGATGAGGAACTCAAAAAAATACGAACACCAAGAGAAGAATCTCCAGAGAAACCAGACAAGAAAACATTGAGCAAAGAACCAGTTGATGATGAAAGAGAGCCTGCCAAACGAAAACCAAGCAAACCAGGTGATCGACCAGAGAAGGGAAGGGTGAAACCTGGAGATGGGAAGATGAGTCCTAGAAAACCGGGTGACGAACCAGAAGTTACGAAAAAGAAGCCCGGAAGACCAGGAGAAACAGACACAGTTAAAAGACCGAGCAAAGATAAGCCTGGTAGGCCTGATGATGATGATATAAGGAAAAAACCAAGTAGACCAGGTGAAGAGCCTGAAAATATAAAGAGAAAACCAAGCAGGCCAGGCGAGGAAGAACCGGAAGATGTTAGGAGACCACGCAAACCTGGAAAGCCTGATGAGAAAGAGCCTGAGGATGTCAAGAGGAAGCCGGGCAGGCCAGGCGAAGAAGAACCAGAAGATATTAGGAGGAGGCCAAGCAGACCAGATGAAGATGAACCTGAGTATATTAATATGAGAACAGATAGACCAGACAAAGAACCCTTAGAAATAAATAGGAGACCAGGCAGACCAGGAGATGAAGAGCCAGAAGACATGAGGGAAAGACCAGATAAGCCAGCTGAACCTGATACATACAATTCTGAGATAAATGTCACAAGTAGGGAAACCTTAGAGAGGAGTGCTGTTCATAGATCCACTATTAGTACAGTGGTATCTAGAACAGACGAATTTGTGACAAGCCAAAGCATTGATTTTGAGGATGTAGAAGATACAAAATCTGTGCGAAAACCAAAGGAAGAAGCACCTGGAAAGAAATCCATAAAACCAATGAGTGGAAAGCCAGGGGTCACAAAGAAAGTAAGTAGACCAGGTAATGAAGAGCCTGAGGATATCAAGAAACATCCAGGCAAAACAGGGAAGCCTGGTAGGCCGAGTGACAAAGAACCAGAGGAAACCATAAGAAGACCAGGCAAACCTGGAAAGCCAGATGATGAGAAACCTGAAGATAGCAAAAAGAAACCAAGCAAACCTGGTAAGCCAGGTAAGGATGAGCCTGAAGATCTTAAGAGGAGGCCAGGGAAACCAGGTAGGCCAGGCGAAGAACCTGAAGACATAAGTAGGAGACCAGGCAAGCCCAGAAAGTCAGGAGAGGAAGAGCCTGATGACATAAGGAGGAGACCAGGCAAGCCTGGAAGGCCAGGAGAGGAAGAGCCTGAAGACGTAAGGAGGAGACCAGGCAAGCCCGGAAGGCCAGGAGAGGAAGAGCCTGAAGACGTAAGGAGGAGACCAGGCAAGCCCGGAAGGCCAGGAGAGGAAGAGCCTGAAGACGTAAGGAGGAGACCAGGCAAGCCCGGAAGGCCAGGAGAGGAAGAGCCTGATGACGTAAGGAGGAGACCAGGCAAGCCCGGAAGGCCAGGAGAGGAAGAACCTGATGACGTAAGCAGGAGACCAGGCAAGCCTGGAAGGCCAGGAGAGGAAGAGCCTGAAGACGTAAGGAGGAGACCAGGCAAACCTGGAAGGCCAGGAGAGGACGAGCCTGAAGACGTAAGGAGGAGACCAGGCAAGCCCGGAAGGCCAGGAGAGGAAGAGCCTGATGACGTAAGGAGGAGACCAGGCAAACCTGGAAGGCCAGGAGAGGAAGAACCTGATGACGTAAGCAGGAGACCAGGCAAGCCTGGAAGGCCAGGAGAGGAAGAGCCTGAAGACGTAAGGAGGAGACCAGGCAAACCTGGAAGGCCAGGAGAGGAAGAGCCTGAAGACGTAAGGAGGAAACCAAGCAAGCCCGGAAGGCCAGGAGAGGAAGAGCCTGAAGACGTAAGGAGGAGACCAGGCAAGCCCGGAAGGCCAGGAGAGGAAGAGCCTGAAGACATAAGGAGGAAACCAAGCAAGCCTGGAAGGCCAGGAGAGGAAGAGCCTGTTGACGTAAGGAGGAAACCAAGCAAGCCTGGAAGGCCAGGAGAGGAAGAGCCTGATGACGTAAGGAGGAAACCAAGCAAGCCTGGAAGGCCAGGAGAGGAAGAGCCTGAAGACGTAAGGAGGAGACCAGGCAAGCCCGGAAGGCAAGGAGAGGAAGAGCCTGAAGACGTAAGGAGGAGACCAGGCAAGCCCGGAAGGCCAGGAGAGGAAGAGCCTGAAGACATAAGGAGGAAACCAAGCAAGCCTGAAAGGCCAGGAGAGGAAGAGCCTGAAGATGTAAGGAAGAGACCAGGCAAGCCTGGAAAGCCAGGAGAGGAAGAGCCTGAAGACGTAAGGAGGAAACCAAGTAAGCCTGGAAGGCCAGGAGAGGAAGAGCCTGATGACGTAAAGAGGAGACCAGGCAAGCCCGGAAGGCCAGGAGAGGAAGAACCTGAAGACGTAAGGAGGAGACCAGGCAAGCCCGGAAGGCCAGGAGAGGAAGAGCCTGAAGACGTAAGGAGGAAACCAAGCAAGCCTGGAAGGCCAGGAGAGGAAGAGCCTGATGACGTAAGGAGGAGACCAGGCAAGCCTGGAAGGCCAGGAGAAGAAGAGCCTGAAGACGTAAGGAGGAGACCAAGCAAGCCCGGAAGGCCAGGAGAGGAAGAGCCTGAGTTAACAGTAACAAGAAGGGAAACCTTAGAGAGGAGTACCATTCAAAGGTCCACAGTTAGTAGTACTATGGTATCGAAAACAGATGAATTTATTACAAGTCAGACCACTGACTTTGAAGAATCTGAAGATTTTATAAAAAGACTAAGCAGGCCAGGAGAGGAACAGCCTGAAAACGTAAGGAGGAAACCAAGCAAGCCCGGAAGGCCAGGAGAGGAAGAGCCTGAAGACGTAAGGAGGAGACCAGGCAAGCCCGGAAGGCCAGGAGAGGAAGAGCCTGAAGACGTAAGGAGGAAACCAAGCAAGCCTGGAAGGCCAGGAGAGGAAGAGCCTGAAGACGTAAGGAGGAGACCAGGCAAGCCCGGAAGGCCAGGAGAGGAAGAGCCTGATGATGTGAGGAAGAGACCAGGCAAGCCCGGAAGGCCAGGAGAGGAAGAGCCTGAAGACGTAAGGAGGAGACCAGGCAAGCCCGGAAGGCCAGGAGAGGAAGAGCCTGAAGACGTAAGGAGGAAACCAAGCAAGCCTGGAAGGCCAGGAGAGGAAGAGCCTGAAGACGTAAGGAGGAGACCAGGCAAGCCCGGAAGGCCAGGAGAGGAAGAGCCTGATGATGTGAGGAAGAGACCAGGCAAGCCCGGAAGGCCAGGAGAGGAAGAGCCTGAAGACGTAAGCAGGAGACCAGGCAAGCCTGGAAGGCCAGGAGAGGAAGAGCCTGAAGACGTAAGGAGGAAACCAGGCAAGCCCGGAAGGCCAGGAGAGGAAGAGCCTGATAATGTGAGGAGGAGACCAGGCAAGCCCGGAAGGCCAGGAGAGGAAGAGCCTGAAGACGTAAGGAGGAGACCAGGCAAGCCTGGAAGGCCAGGAGAGGAAGAGCCTGAAGACGTAAGGAGGAGACCAGGCAAGCCCGGAAGGCCAGGAGAGGAAGAGCCTGAAGACGTAAGGAGGAGACCAGGCAAACCTGGAAGGCCAGGAGAGGAAGAGCCTGAAGACGTAAGGAGGAGACCAGGCAAACCTGGAAGGCCAGGAGAGGAAGAGCCTGAAGACGTAAGCAGGAGACCAGGCAAACCTGGAAGGCCAGGAGAGGAAGAGCCTGAAGACGTAAGCAGGAGACCAGGCAAGCCCGGAAGGCCAGGAGAGGAAGAGCCTGAAGACGTAAAGAGGAGACCAGGCAAGCCCGGAAGGCCAGGAGAGGAAGAGCCTGAAGACGTAAGGAGGAGACCAGGCAAACCTGGAAGGCCAGGAGAGGAAGAGCCTGAAGACGTAAGGAGGAGACCAGGCAAACCTGGAAGGCCAGGAGAGGAAGAGCCTGAAGACGTAAGCAGGAGACCAGGCAAACCTGGAAGGCCAGGAGAGGAAGAGCCTGAAGACGTAAGCAGGAGACCAGGCAAGCCCGGAAGGCCAGGAGAGGAAGAGCCTGAAGACGTAAGGAGGAGACCAGGCAAGCCTGGAAGGCCAGGAGAGGAAGAGCCTGAAGACGTAAGGAGGAGACCAGGCAAGCCCGGAAGGCCAGGAGAGGAAGAGCCTGAAGACGTAAGGAGGAGACCAGGCAAACCTGGAAGGCCAGGAGAGGAAGAGCCTGAAGACGTAAGGAGGAGACCAGGCAAACCTGGAAGGCCAGGAGAGGAAGAGCCTGAAGACGTAAGCAGGAGACCAGGCAAACCTGGAAGGCCAGGAGAGGAAGAGCCTGAAGACGTAAGCAGGAGACCAGGCAAGCCCGGAAGGCCAGGAGAGGAAGAGCCTGAAGACGTAAGGAGGAGACCAGGCAAACCTGGAAGGCCAGGAGAGGAAGAGCCTGAAGACGTAAGCAGGAGACCAGGCAAACCTGGAAGGCCAGGAGAGGAAGAGCCTGAAGACGTAAGCAGGAGACCAGGCAAGCCCGGAAGGCCAGGAGAGGAAGAGCCTGAAGACGTAAGGAGGAAACCAGGCAAGCCCGGAAGGCCAGGAGAGGAAGAGCCTGATGATGTAAAGAGGAGACCAGGCAAGCCCGGAAGGCCAGGAGAGGAAGAGCCTGATGACGTAAGCAGGAGACCAGGCAAGCCCGGAAGGCCAGGAGAGGAAGAGCCTGATGACGTAAGGAAGAGACCAGGAAGACCAGATGAACCTGATACATATGAGGAAACTGAGTTATCTGTAACAAGAAGGGAAATTTTAGAGAGAAATGCAGTCCAAAGATCAACAGTAAGTACTTCTTTGGTGGCAAGAACAGATGAATCTGTGATAAGCCAAATCACCGAGTTCGAAGAACCTGAAGACATGAAGAGAAGGGCAAGCCGACCAGGGAAGCCGGGTAAACCAGGTGATAAGGAGCCTGTGGATAGTAAAAGGAGACCAGGAAGGCCAGGAGAGGAGGAACCTGAAGATGAGAGAAAACCAGCTAAACCTGATGACATTACAAGGAGACCGGGCAGGCCGGATGAGGAGAAACCTGGGGATATTAGTAGGAGACCGAACAGGCCAGGTGAGGAACCTGAAACTGACGATATTACGAGACGTTATGACTTGACTACATATGACGACATATCTAGAACTGAAGTTGTACAGGAAACATTAGTACAAAGGAGTATTGAGGAAACATCTTTCCGTAGCACAGTTGTAAGTGAGGCTGTTGTTTTAGATGATACTGTATATTATGTAAGTGACGAGTACATCAGTGAAACAAGTGAAGAGGAAGTAGATGAAGAAACTGAAACACCAGATAAACCAAAGAAGAAACGTTCGCCAAATGATATTTCTAAAAAGAAAACGAGGGAGACAGAGAAACGTCCAAAGAGAAGACCAGAAGATGTGAAGGCTAGGCCAGGCAAGCCTGAGGAAAAGGAACCCACAGGCATTAAAAAGAGACCGGGCAAGCCAGGCGAAAAGGACCCAGAAGAGATTAGGAGAAGACCAGGTAGGCCAGGTGATAAGGAACCTGACGATGATAAGAGAAGACCAAGCAGGCCAGGCGATAAAGAGCCAGAAGACATTAAGAAAAAGCCAGGCCGGCCAGGTGATGAACCTGGAGATATAAGGAAAAAACCAGGTAAACCGGGAGATAAAGAACCTGTGGATGTTAAAGGGAGACCAGCAAGACCAGGTGACAAAGAGCCCGAGGATATTAAGAGAAAACCAGGAAGACCAAGTGGCAATAAGCCAGAAGATACTAAGAAGAGACCAGGTAAACCAGCAGATAAAGAACCTGTAAAAGGAAAGCTAGCTAGGCCAGCTAAACCTGGTGAACCAGCGGAGGAAGAGCCTGAGGACATTAAGAAGCGACCAGGCAGGGTGGGTGAAAAGAAACCAGATGATATTAAGAGGAAACCTAGTAGGCCAGGTGAGAAAAAACCCGAGGACATAGATAAAAGACCAGGCAGGGCAGGTGAGGAAGAACCTGAAGATATTAGGAGGCGACCAGGTAGGCCAGGTGAAGAACCTGAAGGTATTAAGAGAAGGCCAGGCAGGCCAGGCGAGGAAGAACCTGATGATATTAGGGGGCGACCTGGTAGACCAGGTGAGGAAGAACCTGAAGATATTAAGAGAAGGCCAGGCAGGCCAAGTGAGGAAGAGCCTGAAGACATTAGGAGACGACCAGGCAGGCCAGGTGAGGAAGAACCTGAAGATATTAAGAGAAGACCAGGCAGACCAGGTGAAGAAGAACCTGAAGGTATTCAGAAGCAGCCAGGCAGGCCAGGCGAGGAAGAACCGAAAGATATTAGGAGGAGACCAGACAGGCCAGGTGAGGAAGAACCTGAAGACATTAAGAGGCGGCCAGGCAGGCCAGGTGAGGAAGAACCTGAAGACATTAGGAGGCGACCAGGCTGGCCAGGTGAGGAAGAACCTGAAGGCATTAAGAGAAGACCAGGCAGGCCAGGTGAGGAAGAACCTGAAGACATTAAGAGGCGGCCAGGCAGGCCAGGTGAGGAAGAACCTGAAGATATCAGGAGGAGACCAGGCAGGCCAGGTGAGGAAGAACCTGAAGGCATTAAGAGAAGACCAGGCAGGCCAGGTGAGGAAGAACCTGAAGACATTAAGAGAAGGCCAGGCAGGCCAGGTGAAAAGGAACCTGAGGACATTAAGAGAAGGCCAGGCAGACCAGGTGAGGAAGAACCTGAAGATATTAGGAGGCGACCAGGCAGGCCAGGTGAGGAAGAACCTGAAGATATCAGGAGGAGACCAAGCAGGCCAGGTGAGGAAGAACCTGAAGACATTAGGAAGCGACCAGGCAGGCCAGGTGCGGAAGAACCTGAGGACATTAAGAGAAGGCCAGGCAGGCCAGGTGAAAAGGAACCTGAGGACATTAAGAGAAGGCCAGGCAGGCCAGGTGAGGAAGAACCTGAAGATATTAGGAGGCAACCAGGCAGGCCAGGAGAGGAAGAACCTGAAGACATTAAGAGAAGGCCAGGCAGGCCAGGTGAAAAGGAACTTGAGGACATTAAGAGAAAGCCAGGCAGGCCAGGTGAAAAGGAACCTGAGGACATTAAGAGAAGGCCAGGCAGGCCAGGTGAGGAAGAACCTGAAGACATTAAGAGAAGGCCAGGCAGGCCAGGTGAGGAAGAACCTGAGACATTAAGAGAAGGCCAGGCAGGCCAGGTGAGGAAGAACCTGAAGACATTAGGAGGCGGCCAGGCAGGCCAGGTGAGGAAGAACCTGAGGACATTAAGAGAAGGCCAGGCAGGCCAGGTGAAGAAGAACCTGAAGGTATTCAGAAGCGGCCAGGCAGGCCAGGCGAGGAAGAACCGGAAGATATTAGGAGGAGACCAGGCAGGCCAGGTGAGGAAGAACCTGAAGACATTAAGAGAAGGCCAGGCAGGCCAGGTGAGGAAGAACCTGAAGACATTAAGAGAAGGCCAGGCAGGCCAGGTGAGGAAGAACCTGAAGACATTAAGAGAAGACCAGGCAGGCCAGGTGAAAAGGAACCTGAAGACATTAAGAGAAGGCCAGGCAGGCCAGGTGAGGAAGAACCTGAAGCCATTAAGAGAAGGCCAGGCAGGCCAGGTGAGGAAGAACCTGAAGACATTAAGAGAAGGCCAGGCAGACCAGGTGAGGAAGAACCTGAAGCCATTAAGAGAAGGCCAGGCAAGCCAGGTGAGGAAGAACCTGAAGACATTAAGAGAAGACCAGGCAGGCCAGGTGAAAAGGAACCTGAGGAAATTAAGAGAAGACCAGGCAGGCCAGGTGAAAAGGAACCTGAGGACATTAAAAGAAGGCCATGCAGGCCAGGTGAGGAAGAACCTGAAGACATTAAGAGGCGGCCAGGCAGGCCAGGTGAAAAGGAACCTGAGGACATTAAGAGAAGGCCAGGCAGGCCAGGTGAGGAAGAACCTGAAGACATTAAGAGAAGGCCAGGCAGGCCAGGTGAAAAGGAACCTGAGGACATTAAGAGAAGGCCAGGCAGGCCAGGTGAGGAAGAACCTGAAGATATTAGGAGGCAACCAGGCAGGCCAGGTGAGGAAGAACCTGAAGACATTAAGAGGCGGCCAGGCAGGCCAGGTGAAAAGGAACCTGAGGACATTAGGAGAAGGCCAGGCAGGCCAGGTGAGGAAGAACCTGAAGACATTAAGAGAAGGCCAGGCAGGCCAGATGAGGAAGAACCTGAAGACATTAAGGGAAGACCAGGCAGGCCAGGTGAGGAAGAACCTGAAGACATTAGGAGGCGACCAGGCAGGCCAGGCGAGGAAGAACCTGAAGATATCAGGAGACCAAGCAGGCCAGGTGAGGAAAAACCTGAAGGCATTAAGAGAAGGCCAGGCAGGCCAGGTGAGGAGGAACCTGAAGACATTAAGAGAAGACCAGGCAGGCCAGGTGAGGAAAAACCTGTTGACATTAAGGGAAGACCAGGCAGGCCAGGTGAGGAAGAACCTGAAGACATTAGGAGGCGGCCAGGCAGGCCAGGTGAGGAAGAACCTGAAGGTATTAAGAGAAGACCAGGCAGGCCAGGTGAGGAAGAACCTGAAGACATTAAGAGAAGACCAGGCAGGCCAGGTGAAAAGGAACCTGAAGACAAGAGAAGACCAGGCAGGCCAGGTGAAAAGGAACCTGAAGACAAGAGGAGACCAGGCAGGCCAGGTGAAAAGGAACCTGCAAACATTAAGAGAAGACCAGGCAGGCCAGGTGAAAAGGAACCAGATGACATTAAGAGAAGGCCAGGCAGGCCAGGTGAAAAGGAACCTGAAGATATTAAGAGAAGACCAGGCAGGCCAGGTGAAAAGGAACCAGAAGACATTAAGAGAAGACCAGGCAGGCCAGGTGAAAAGGAACCTGAAGACATTAAGAGAAGGCCAGGCAGGCCAGGTGAAAAGGAACCTGAAGATATTAAGAGAAGACCAGGCAGGCCAGGTGAAAAGGAACCAGAAGACATTAAGAAAAGACCAGGCAGGCCAGGTGAAAAGGAACCTGAAGACATTAAGAGAAGGCCAGGCAGGCCAGGTGAGGAAGAACCTGAAGACATTAGGAGGCAACCAGGCAGGCCAGGTGAAAAGGAACCTGAGGACAAGAGAAGACCAGGCAGGCCAGGTGAAAAGGAACCAGAAGACATTAAGAGAAGACCAGGCAGGCCAGGTGAAAAGGAACCAGAAGACATTAAGAGAAGACCAGGCAGGCCAGGTGAAAAGGAACCTGAAGATATTAAGAGAAGACCAGGCAGGTCAGGTGAAAAGGAACCTGAAGATATTAAGAGAAGACCAGGCAGGCCAGGTGAAAAGGAACCTGAAGACATTAAGAGAAGACCAGGCAGGCCAGGTGAAAAGGAACCTGAAGACATTAAGAGAAGGCCAGGCAGGCCAGGTGAAAAGGAACCTGAAGATATTAAGAGAAGACCAGGCAGGCCAGGTGAAAAGGAACCAGAAGACATTAAGAGAAGGCCAGGCAGGCCAGGTGAAAAGGAACCTGAAGATATTAAGAGAAGACCAGGCAGGCCAGGTGAAAAGGAACCTGAAGATATTAAGAGAAGACCAGGCAGGCCAGGTGAAAAGGAACCTGAAGATATTAAGAGAAGCCCAGGCAGGCCAGGTGAGGAAGAACCTGAAGATATTAAGAGAAGACCAGGCAGGCCAGGTGAAAAGGAACCTGGAGACGTTAAAAGGAGACCAGGCAGGCCAGGCGAGGAAGAACCTGAAGATATTAAGAGAAGACCAGGCAGGCCAGGCGAGGAAGAACCTGAAGCCATTAAGAGAACACCAGGCAGGCTAGGTGATAAGCCAGGAGATGAAGAACCCGAGTATATGAGTACAGGTTTGCCAGATGAAGAAGAACCTGGGGATATTGTGAAAAGACCAGGCAGGCCAAGTAGGCCAGATGAGGAAGAACCAGATGCTATTAAAAGAAAACTAAGCAGGCCTCTTAGGCCAGATGAGGAAGAACCAGAAGATATTAAAAGAAAACCAGGTAGGCCAGGTGAAGAAGAACCAGAGGGTATTAAGAGAAGACCAGACAGGCCAGGCGAGGAAGAACCTGAAGACATTAAGAGAAGACCAGGCAGGCCAGGTGTACCAGATGAGGAAGAGCCTGAGGATATTAAAATGAGACCTGGCAGGCCAGATGCGGAAGAACCAGAAGACAGCAAAAGAAGACCAGGCAGGCCAGATGATAAAATGAGGCCAAGTAGACCAGGTGACAAGAAACCTGAGGATGAGGGTGAACTTGATGATGATGAAGAAAGGAGACCAAAAAGACCAGGTGCAAAAGACACTATTACAAAAAGACCAGGTAAACCAGGTGATGAAGAACCTGTAGACGTAAAGAGGAGACCAGGCAAACCAGGAAAGCCTGGTATGACTGATGTAACAGAACCTGAAGATGCAAATAAGAAACCAAGCAGAAAACCTAGCCGGCCCGGTGAAAAGGAACCAGCAACACCTACTAGAAAACCTAGTCAACCTGGCGATAAGGTACCAGTGACATCTAGTAAAAAACCTAGCCGTCCTGGTGATAAGGAACCAGTAACACCTGGTAGAAAACCTAGTCAACCTGGCGATAAGGAACCAGTGACACCTGGTAGAAAACCTAGCCGTCCTGGTGATAAGGAACCAGTAACACCTGGTAGAAAACCTAGTCAACCTGGCAATAAGGAGCCAGTGACAACTGGTAGAAAACCTAGCCGTCCTGGTGATAAGGAACCAGTAACACCTGGTAGAAAACCAAGTCGTCCAGGTGAGAGGGAGCCTTCCCCATTAGTAAGAAAATCAGTAGATAGGGAGCCTGGAGCGACAAGGAAACCAAGTAAGACAGGAGAGCCTTTGAGGGACAGGAGAACACCTAGCAGATCAAGTCTTGACAGAGATGATGACATTACACGGCGAAGGATATCATCAACTCGCAGATCCCCATTCACAGGAAGGGAGGGCACCCCAGAATCCGATGACCTGCGACGAGGAGTACGAAGGGTTTCTCATCCAAGGAAGAATTCTCTTGATTATACTCACGGTCGGAGACCAAGCCCTGACATTGAAGGCAGGACTTACAGCACTCAGAGCCTTTCTGGAGTGTCTACTACAAGCTCTGTCCCAAGTTACATGAGACCTCGAGGTGAATCTTGCAATTGCCGTCGCCATACACCTGAAAGAGACATTCATGAAATTGAAGACTCCATCCTCAACTCTTACAAGTATACACGATGCACCAAGAAGATCACCAAGCCACCTGTCACCTACCACTACACTTACACAATTTCACCAGATCCCTCAGCTGGAGGAGGTGGTGGTGGGTCTTATTCAGTATACTTTGGACCAAAAGACAAACCTACCCCTACTCATGCAGCTGGGTTGCCAACTCGAGTTTCTCCAGCAAGAGAAACTCCACAAGATGATCCTTCTGGGCAGCCAGAGGACAAAGGTCGTCCAAGGGATCAAGCCCCCAATCTTTTAGATAAACAGCCTGATGACAAGGGTCGTCCTGACCGCCCCGATGACAAAGATCGTCCGGGAGTGACTTATTATTATGTAGATAAGTTTGGACATCGTGTGCCAGTTCCTGAAGGAGTACATCCAGATGACAAAAGTCGTCCTGGTCACCCTGATGAAAAAGGTCGTCCAGATCAGCCTGATGACCAGGGTCATCCTGTCCACCCATCAGATCGTCCTGATGACAAGGATCGTCCAGGCCGCCCTTCAGATCGCCCAGATGACCAGGATCGTCCAGGAGTGACCTACTATTATGTGGACAAGTTTGGGCACCGTGTGCCAGTCCCAGAAGGAGAACGTCCAGGTGACAGGCGTAGCCCTGATCGTCCTGAGGACCAGGGTCGTCCTGGCCATCCATCAGATCGCCCTGATGACAAGGATCGTCCTGACCGCCCTTCAGATCGCCCTGATGACAAAGATCATCCAGGCCGCCCTTCAGATCGCCCTGGTGATCAGGGTCAACCTGGGCAGCCCTCGGATCGTCCAGGAGTGACTTACTATTATGTGGACAAGTTTGGGCACCGTGTGCCAGTCCCAGAAGGAGAACGTCCGGGTGACAGGCGTAGTCCCGATCGTCCTGATGATCAAGGACATCCAAAACATCCCGCTGACAAGGATCATCCTGACCGCCCTGATGACAAAGATCGTCCAGGAGTGATCTATTATTATGTGGACAAGTTTGGACATCGTGTGCCAGTCCCAGAAGGAGAACGTCCAGGTGACAGGCGTAGTCCTGATCGTCCCAATGACCAGGATCGTCCAGGCCACCCATCAGATCGCCCTGATGACCAGGGTCGTCCTGGCCACCCTTCAGATAAGCCAGATGATCAAGGTCGTCCAAGCCACCCCATAGATCGTCCTGATGGCCAGCCTTCAGATCGCCCAGGAGTGACTTACTATTATGTAGACAAGTTTGGGCATCGTGTGCCGGTCCCAGAAGGAGAACGTCCGGGTGACAGGCGTAGCCCTGATCGCCCTAATGACCAGGGTCATCCTGGCCACCCTTCAGATAAGCCAGATGATCAAGGTCGTCCAGGCCGCCCTTCAGATCGCCCTGATGATCAGGGTCAGCCTGGCCAGCCTTCAGATCGCCCAGGAGTGACTTACTATTATGTAGACAAGTTTGGGCATCGTGTGCCGGTCCCAGAAGGAGAACGTCCGGGTGACAGGCGTAGCCCTGATCGCCCTAATGACCAGGGTCATCCTGGCCACCCTTCAGATAAGCCAGATGATCAAGGTCGTCCAGGCCGCCCTTCAGATCGCCCTGATGATCAGGGTCAGCCTGGCCAGCCTTCAGATCGCCCAGGAGTGACTTACTATTATGTAGACAAGTTTGGGCATCGTGTGCCGGTCCCAGAAGGAGAACGTCCGGGTGACAGGCGTAGCCCTGATCGCCCTAATGACCAAGGTCGCCCTTCAGACCGCCCTGGTGATAAGGATCGTCCAGGCCGCCCTTCAGACCGCCCTTCAGATAAGGATCGTCCTGATGACCAGGGACTTCCAGGCCGCCCTTCAGATCGACCTGATGACAAGGATCGTCCAGGCCGCCCTTCAGATCAACCTGATGACCAGGGCCGCCCTGATGACAAGGACCGCCCAGGAGTGACTTACTATTATGTGGACAAGTTTGGGCATCGTGTGCCGGTCCCAGAAGGAGAACGTCCAGGTGATAGGCGTAGCCCTGATCGCCCAAATGACCAAGGTCGCCCTTCAGACCGCCCTGATGATAAGGATCGTCCAGACCGCCCTTCAGATCATCCTGATGACCAGGGTCAGCCTGGGCAGCCTTCAGATCGTCCAGGAGTGACTTACTATTATGTGGACAAGTTCGGGCACCGTGTGCCGGTCCCAGAAGGAGAGCGTCCAGGTGACAGGCGTAGCCCTGATCGCCCTGATGACCAGGGTCGTCCAGGCCGCCTTTCAGATCGTCCTAATGACCAAGGTCGCCCTTCAGACAGCCCTGATGACAAGGATCGTCCAGGCCGCCCTGATGACAAGGATCGTCCAGGAGTGACCTATTATCATGTGGACAAGTTTGGACATCGTGTACCAGTCCCAGAAGGAGAACGTCCAGGTGACAGGCGTAGCCCTGATCGTCCTGAGGACCAGGGTCGTCCAGGCCGCCCTTCAGATCGCCCTGATGACCAAGGTCAGCCTGGGCAGCCTTCAGATCGTCCAGGAGTGACTTACTATTATGTAGACAAGTTCGGGCACCGTGTACCGGTCCCAGAAGGAGAACGTCCAGGTGACAAAGGTCGGCCTGATCAGCCTAATGACCCGGGTCGTCCTGGCCGCTCATCAGATGGCCCTGATGATAAGGGTCGTCCTGGCCACTCATCAGATCGTCCTGATGATAAGGGTCGTCCAGGTCAGCCCTCAGATCACACAGGCAACCAAAATCTCCCATCAGATAGAAGTGACGGTGTTGCCTATTATTATGTAGATAAATTTGGACATCGTGTGCCAGTTCCAGAGGGAGATCATCCTGCCACTGGAAAGGAAGTAACAAAGCAAGATGATGTGACAAGCAATGTGGTGAAATTAGACAAAACTCAGCATACTAGCCAACATCAGGCCGCCAGTCAGAGGTACACTTCACACACAACCCATCAGACATCTCGAGATATTACTCATGCCACACATGAATCACATAGCAATCAACCCCAGACAACTCCAGAGGGAGATGTCAGGGGGAGAGAAACACACCAGACACCAGACAGAGACACACGACCTACTCCAGATAGGGACACAAAAGCACCAGCAGATGGGACAGCTGATGTGACATATTACTACGTAGACCAATATGGACATCGTATAGCTGCTTCGGAGTATGACAAGCGTGACAAATCCACAGCATCAACAGTCATTCGTGGGAAGGTGCAACCCGCTACGAGCATCACTCGTGGAGATTACCTCGGTTATGAGCGTGATGACAAGGGTAGAATTCTGACTTCTCCAGAGAGACAGTTGATCACAGATCATGGTAATCGACTTGGAATGACTGACCGTAGTGGTCACTTGGTCTCGGGCCACACATTTACTACCATTGACGGACGTCCAACGCACGACCATCCCGCCGGTTACATCAGACACGAGCATGATGGCGACGGGTCGTGGCGGGTCGTCGGCGGCCGTGATGCCCACATGACGTCCACCAGCTGGGAACAGGACCAGCTGTCTGCGAGTGAGCGCCGTAAGTCGCCGGTTGTCGGCTGTAACTCAGGTGGTTGAGCAGCCAGATGGGCCAGCCTAAGCCGGCCTCGCTCACATTCTTGCATCGCCATGTTGCTTCATGCGTTCCTAACAGCTTCTTTTTTTAACAATTATCTTCCCAAACTGTCCTTTATATTTGACTTTATTTTGGGCACCGTTCTTTGTTCTGCCCTCAAACCACGTTTCTGCGGTGACCATTCAGTAATTGAGTCACCAATGGCACTGCACTGACATTATCTCAAATCATCGCGACAAAGAACGGTCCCACTGATTGTGCTCCGACACAAACACTCTCCTCCCACATACGCACACTCAGAACTCGGGAAAACTGCAGCAGAATATTCTGACTGATTATACCCTTTTCCCTTAACAGAAACGAGGCACTCCATGGCCTTTCCCTCCTTTAATTTACCATTTCAATTATGTTTAATTCCGATTTAGAGGACCTTAAGGTAGGTCTAATCTGTATGGTAGATAATCCTCCCATATTTTTCCCATTTACCGTTGTAGTTTATTTGCAGGTGTTGGATAACATGGATGGATTGCAACAAATAAGTACATTTCTTTTCCTAGAATATGTGTATATTTCACTTCTCTTTGACGAAATAGTAAGAATATTATAAACTAATTAATATAAATGTCTGCGGAGATCAAACATCCTCTTCGACAGGTATTCTGACCTAAAACGATGACGGTTATTACACGCACACCTGACAGAAGTCCATTTTAACATGGTTGCAGCGGAACAACGGGCGATTCTCCACGGCACTTTAGGCGCTGTTGTTTTCTTGTACACAAAACCGTGAATCCTGTTAGGCGTGTTAGCTCGAAACCCTTTGTTTATTATCACTGCCAGGCACACAGTCCTTGGGGAGTTCGAGTTTATTTCCTGTTGAACTTGGCATGTAATCATACCCATCTTCCTGCGTCTGTCAGTGACGTAAAAGGCAACTGTAATTCGAGTTGTGGACGATGAGCACGTCCCAGTGACGTCATGCATGGATCCGTGACGCCACGCATGGTTTTGACGTACAATGCACGATCTCTCTAGAAGGCATGAAATGGAATGGTGTTCCTCTCTTTCTCGCCCTCCCTCCCTCCATACAATATAATATATATATATATATATATATATATGTGTGTGTGTGTGTGTGTGTGTGTGTGTGTGTGTGTGTGTGTGTGTGTGTGTGTGTGTGTGTGTGCATACACATATATATTTAATAGAAATAATATAAATATTTATATATATACATATATATATATATATATATATACACATATGTATATGTATATATAACGCATATATATATATATATATATATATATATATGTATATAGATATATATATATAGATAGATAGATAGATATTATATATGTATATGCATAATGTATGAATATATATGCATAATGTATGAATATATATGTATAAACACATATGCATATATATAGTATATATATGAATATGTTATATATAATTTATATATATATATTTATATTATATAAATATATACATATGTATATGTATATATAACGCACATATATATATATATATATATATATATATATATATATATATGTATATATATAAATATATATATATATATATATGTGTGTGTGTGTGTGTGTGTGTGTGTGTGTGTGTGTGTGCATGTATGTATACATGTGTGAATATGTGTATACACACATACATACTTGCATACATACATACATTATATATATGTGTGTGTGTGTGTGTGTGTGTGTGTGTTTGTGTATTTATTTATGATACATATGTATGTATATATACATATATGTATATATACATACATATAGATATATATACATATATATATATATACATGTATTTATGTGTGTGTGTGTGTGTGTATGTGTGTGTGTGTGTGTGTGTGTGTGTGTGTGTGTGTGTGTGTGTGTGTGTGTGTGTCTACACACACACACACACACACACACACACACACACACACACACACACACACACATACACACACACACACATATATATTCACATATATACACACACACGCACATACACACACAAGCATACACACATGCAGACACACACACATACACACACACGCATACACACATGCAGACACACACACATACACACACAAACACATATAATATATGTATAATATAGTACATAAAGTATATGTGTATGTAATACACACACATATATATATATATATATATATATATATATATATGTATTATTTACATATATATTTGAATATATATTTATATATATATATGTATTTACATATATATATATGTATATATACATGTATACATGTGTACATGTACTCACACACAAATACATACATACACACATGTGCGTGCGTGTGTGTGTGCGCGAATTCCGTGTTTATAGACATGCTATTTCGATCCCGCCTCCTCTCCGACGCCTCCGATCTCCTCGACGTCGCAAGACCGTTATGGAGGAAGCTGGAGGACCGGAGGTGACGTCAGGGCGCCGTTGTGTGCAGCGCAGGAAGGCCAACCCTTCTCTCGGGGCCGGCGGGAGGAAGCTCGTGGGGGAGGGGACGGGCGGGGTCAGAGAGAGGGGGGGGAGGGTGGACGATCCGAGGAGGGGGAAGGGGGGAAATGGGGCGATCAGAGGGAGGGAGAAAGGGGGAAGGGGGTAAGGGTGAACGATCCGAGTGATGGGGAAGGGGAAAAGTGTGTGTGGGGGGGGGGGGGGGGGAAGGGAGTACGATCCAAGCAAAAGGTCATGAGAGAGAGACTGATTAGAGTGGGGTGGGGGGGGGGGGAAGGGTGGACTTGTATAGATTTATTTTTTTTTTTTTACATTTCAGTTGTAGGGCGTGGGTTGTATCTCGTTATGAATTCGTTCTGCCATTGTAGAGAGGTCGAATGCGCGGTCGTTGTTACAAGGGGGTCGTTTTTTCCGGGGCCATGTGTTTTAGAGATTTCAGGGGAAGGGGTGGATGCATACATGGTGCCAGGGCTGCGTGTGCTCAAATGGGGCTGTATGTCCTTGTTTTGTTCAATTTTGTTACTGGCGACAGAAGATGCAAAAGGCTGGGTCAGTTTACGTGATTCAGGGTCACGTTTTGGCAGCGAGAAGACTGGGATGATGCAGAAGAGGATGAAAGTGGGGCGAAGCAGGGAAGAGAACGGATTAGGAAGAATTAAGAACATAGAAAGACAAAGGATAGCTTGGTAAATATGGGAAGAATAGGACATTAGCAATAACGGTAGCATAAGAGGGTAAAAACAGAGGTTATACGCTCGGTAGAAAGAAAAGTATGAACAAAACAATCGAGGAAATGGAAGGGCAGGAGAAAGAAAGGAGCAGGACATTGTTTGAATGTGAGGGGGCGTCTCCCAGGTACGTCTGGGAGGGAGAGCATGCAAGGTCATCCACATTCAACCGTCGCCGTCGAGAGAGCTCGTCGATTCAGATTCTCCGTAGGAATTGGGTGATGAGGAAGTCAGTGTCCTCACGGGGCATTCTTATAGGCTTTATCATGTTCCTTTGAGAACATGATAATGGCGGAAATGAGCTCAGGGTCGTGAAGACGTTGGGGAAAGTGTAAGTACCTCTGTACTGTACACTGAGGCAGGGTGGAAATTCCACTCCCTCCTTCGCGGTTTTGTGTAGGGTTATGAGATGCATCGGGTGTATGTGTTTGTTTATTTCCTTTGTATTTAAGGTCAAAGTAGGGCTAAATAAGGAATTATTTTACCACTGAATGGGGAGGTTGAAGCTAAGGTGATTTCCCCCCAGGTAGTCTTCTGTGTGTCTCTCGTCCACGCTCCGCGGTCAATCTCTGTTCTTAGGGTTTCGTTCATTTTTGTGTGAGCAGGTGAATTTGTCAATGGTTACTGCCGTTATTGCTGATTATGTTCACGTGTTATTATCGTGTGCTTTATCGGTGTGTTCAGAGCCTATAACCGGGAGATAAGAGTGGGAAAAAGATCGTTCAGTTATAAAGAAACTTATTAAGGGAATTTTGCCTGAGCGATCGTTTACGACACGATATGCGGTCAGTGGTGGCCGATCAGCTGGTTGACGGGCGGTTGGGACGCACAGACGCACGCACGTCCACACACACTCACACACAGACGCACACACTCAACACTCACTCACTCACCCATCCCCTTGGAGGCAGGTCGCACTGGTTTTCACGGGAATCAAGAACTGACGCGAGGCTTTTTTTCAAACAGAGTTACTCTCAAGTTTTTGGTTACATCTGTGTGTGTGGAATTCCCTCGTGTACCAAGAGCCTTCAGGAAGAACACGACAACAAAGGTGATTAGAACACGATTTACGTTGTCTCGTCTTGTTCTCCTCTCACGGGGAAGTTCATCTCAGGTGGACAGAACGTTACATGTCGGGAGAGTGAGTTGACCTTTTCATAGTGCTACGGTATTGTCTTGTGTGTGTACTGTGTATTTCTTCGTTATCTATTGATTTTTTGGGTTAGCGTGCTAGTGTCGATACGAATTATAGATGCATTATTAAGGTATTTACATTTGTTACTCAATACGTGGAAATCGAAACTGGAGTACAAAGAAACTCGATCGTCGGAGTGTACGTTCGGAAGCCTTCTCGCGCAGGGTTCCTCAGGGAGGCGAGGTTCATGGGTAGGGGCGACGGGTTATTAGGGTGAGTTGCCACTGTCACGAGTGCTCATGGACGCGTCTTTGAAAATGTTAAGAGTCACTCGCTGGGGGAATTAGTCATAAGTAGCTATACTTGGGTATCCAGAAGGAGTTTTATTGTAGAGCCACTGCGGAAGCGAGTGGCAGTGGGGTGGGGAAGGTGAGGTCAGGGAAGGTTCAGGTCACAATAAGAGCCACTTAAACATGACATTAAGCGCTAATTAGTGGCTGTTGTTGCTAGTTATTTCAGCGGGGGATGAAATGCGAATCGCAGCACCGCACCTCACAAGGGAAGCTTTGCGTTTTGAGTGATGCCAAAGTCCAGACAAGAGTTTTTCGTGTGTTTACCGAAAAGTGTTACGTTGCAAGGTTCTAAGTAGTCGCGGGGGGGGGGGGGGGGTCGGACCTTGTACCAGTAGCGCTCTTCACCTTGACGCTTCCTCACACGTCGCGGCCGATCGTGTACTTTGCTCCGTCCGCCACACTCAACCCCGTTTGCAGTTTACATTCCGGTGCAAAAATCCGCTTTCGTTTTCGTTGTGAAGTGGCGTGAGGTTGCGGGCGACAACGGTACAGTTAGATTTACGGCGTCTTTCTTATTGTAAGAATCTCCTGGCTGTTTATAGGGCAGTGGTTCTTTTGATGGAGTAAAGGCAGCTTCTCTAGTGGCCCGCTCCGCTTGAGCACCAAAGGCCGCAACAAACACACTAGAAGTTCCTCCCGCTGTTTAGTCTGGTACCTCCCGCAGGTGCGCTCGCCCTTTCATCATACTGAGAGCAAAGATGGATAAATATGTCGTGCAGGTTGCATTAGGAGAGAAACCAGTGTGCTTATAATGCGATCATCACAATTGCATCCACACAGACTGTCAACCCTTTTACTCAGACACGCCCCCTCCCCCTTCCCGGAGAGACATGAACGTGAACTGACATGACCAGAGGTGATGAGCGGCCAGCGAGTGACGAATGCTTGTCTGTGTGAGAATCGCGATGCGTTCGTGCGGGCGTGAGTGCGCGCGCCCCGCCATTGTTGCGCTGGTGGTTCCTGCTCGCCTCGTGGTTCTGCTTGTTACCTGTCCATTGTTGACCCTCCTTGTCTCATCTCCTCTCTGCTTCCGGCCTTTGTTCCCGTTTAAGATTTTGAAGGGATTATATATATATATATATATATATATATATATATTTATATTTATATATATACATATATATATATATATATATATATATATATATATATATGTGTGTGTATATATGTATATATATATGTGCATATATATGTATATATATATTTGTATATATATGTACATATGCATACTTATGTGTGTATATGCATATATACATACATATACATATATATGTGTATTTAAATATACATACATACATATACATATATATGTGTATTTAAATATACATACATACATATATAGACATACACACATAGATATGTGTATATGTATATATATATGTATGTATGAAAACAAACGACATGCTTTTTTCCTTCTAAGTGTTGCTTTTGATTTTTTTACTTGACATAAAGGATTGCGATTAAATGTGATTTTGTAATTATATTCTTGTTTATAAATGCTTCAGTGGCGTAGCTTCCTCCACATACATAATCTCTTTCGATTTAATTTTGGTTTGCTTGATTCTGAACACAAGAGGTTCAAAGTGCTTAAAGGGAATAAGCTTTATACATAAAATACACATTCTTTTTTTTTCAACAAGGGTAGCTTCGTTACCTGCTTTTGTGTTTTGACAAAAAAACAACAACATAGGGACATTCAGTGTATTTTATTATGGTGTATTTTATGCACTTCTTCACGCCATGACGAGGGTATGGACGATTATACATCAGACCTCACGCTGTATTTTGCAAGGATACAACTTCTCTTATGTTTCCACGAAGCCATATATATTTTTTCCCTTCAGTTGCCTGTCATGGTGGTTTGTGTGGGGTTATACTCAATGTAACAAATAACCTCATTGTGTATATCCCGCCCTGATTATACAGATATTTATACCCCCATGGATATATGTATTTATATAAAGTGCAACATATATATTTCGTCTCGGTTTTCCCTTTATTGGAATTACAGATCATGAGTCCCTGACCTCCTCCAGTTGCCAAAAAGGATTAGCCACATCTTGCCCATAATCACGGCGACGTCGGGGCCAGTCACACCCCAGGTCGACCTCGCAGCCCCCGCCCGCTCTGATCTTTGTCTTTTCTCTCCCCCTCCCCCCAACCCCCGTCCGTGCCTCCGGCTGTAGGCTCGCGCGTGGTGACGTCATCCTCGAGTGCGACCGTCGAGCACGCAGGCAGCTCCACCTTCAGCGTCAGCCGCGAGGGAGACGACGCCGGAGAGATGAGGGAGGGACGCAGCTTCCTCGAGGACCGGTCCAAGGTCACGGGGTTCTCTGACGTGCTGTCTCGCATGGGCGCCACCGAGGCCGGTGAGTAGCGGGGCACTCGCGCCCTTCGGTTCTCTCGGGCGATTTCTCTGTTTCTCTTTATGCTCTCTCTCTCCCTCCCTCACCCCCCTCCCTTCCTCCCTCCCACTCCCCCCCTACCTTCCTCCTTTCCTCCCTCCCTCTCCCCCCCCTCTCTTCCTCCTTTCCTCCCTCCCTCTCCCCCCCCCCTCCCTTCCTCCTTTCCTCCCTCCCTCTCCCCCCCCCCCTCCCTTCCTCCATCCCTCTCCCTCCCTTCCTCCCTCCCTCTCTTTGTGTCTGTCTATCTATCCATGTATTTTTAGTTATAAGCAAATGATTGAATTTTATTTATACACACATATATTATATATTATTTATATTATATGTTATATAAATATATATACTATATATTATATTATATGTTATATAAATATATATACTATATATTATATTATATGTATTATATATATATATATATATATTGTATATATATATTGTATATATATATTGTATATATATATTGTATATATATTTATATATATTATATATAAATATATATATATATATATATATATACATATATATATATTGGCGAAAACAGGTACACATTGAAATAGGTCTTTGAACGTGACGAGCGTCCGCCCTTCTGCATCCGGTCTACTGTGGGCGGTGGCGACCACAGCATGATTTAGTGTGTCGCCATGAAGTTGCATGATGGAAATGATATGTGTGTGAATATGTGTGTGTTTGTGTCTGTGTCAATGTCTGTGTGCGCATGAACGTCTGTATAAGTCTATTCTCAAGTTTAAAAAAAAAAAAAAAATCCATTACAATCACTCACACCTTCACAAAATAAAATAAAAACTTTGGATTCTTAACAAAACTACGTAATCCCAGCCTTTTCGCAACATCGGTGGCGTTGCAATCAACAACGATCTTGAAGCCCCAGCGTCTTCTATGACCCCCCCGAACCACAAATCTTGAGGAGAGTGGTTTTCGAGAAAGATTGAATAACTGACTTTAGACTCTTTATAAACCAATGGGATATCACGTTTCGCCTTTCGGATTGGCTTGGAAATGAGAACCGGATGCGCGTAGGTGGAATTATCTGTGTGTGTGTAGTGTAGTGTGTGTAGTGTTTGTGTGTTTGTGTCTATAGGTATATATTAATGTTTATATAAGGTAATCACAGTTTTGAAACCTTACCAGAAGAGAGAGAGAGAGAGAGAGAGAGAGAGAGAGAGAGAGAGAGAGAGAGAGAGAGAGAGACAGACAGAGACAGACAGAGAGAGAGACAGACAGAGAGAGAAACACCAAAATAGGCAAAGGAAAAGCTGCATATTCCCCCCCAGACTTTCCTCGAGGAAACACGGCCCAAAAATCGCAAATCAACGCGTCATTGCATGCAACTTGCACTCCGCCTGCCCGAAAGAGAGAGCGAAAAGGAGGTCAATATTTGTATCTTTCATCAATCTGTAGCCTTATGTGCAGGATCCACGGGGCGTGCGCGGGAATACGAGATCTCGATTCGTTATTTTTCTCGTTATTATTTACTGACTTTTCAATTTGTTTTGATTATTTTTAGATCGTTGTTGTTATTGTTATTGTTGTTAAGTGTTATTATTGGTAACTGTTGTTGTTGATTATTGACATTTCATTATTATTATTATATTAATATTATGGTAAATCATCATTATCAACTATATTACCATTTTTTTTTCTCTAAATTGCGATACTAAAGTTAATGATATTATGACATCAATCCTTCGAGACACAAGAAACGTTACGAATAATTCTAGTTTAAGATTAACAGACCTAGCGATACGAAACCTGATAAAAAACCTTATCTGATAATAAATGATCTACAGCTTCTCACGCTCCTTTGAAATCAGATAATTCTTAACGGGTTTTTTTCTTTCTTTTTAAGAAATTTAGACTTGTGTGTGATTGAGAGAGAGAGAGAGAGAGAGAGAGAGAGAGAGAGACAGAGAGAGAGAGAGAGAGAGAGAGAGAGAGAGAGAGAGAGAGAGAGTGAGTGAGTGATTTTATCCGTTCGAGAGTATTTACGTTCCTTTACAACATTCTGCGAATTCCTCACAAACAGCGGAATAATCTTTAAAGGAAAGACAAGAAACTATCTATCTATCTATCTATCTACATTTCTCTCTCTCTCTCTCTCTCTCTCTCTCTCTCTCTCTCTCTCTCTCTCTCTCTCTCTCTCTCTCTCTCTCTCTCTCTCTCTCTCTCTCTCTCTCTTTCTCTCTCTCAATCTATCTCAATCTCTCTCTCTCACTCACTCTCTCTCACTCACTCTCTCTCACTCAATCACTCTCTCTCACTCAATCACTCTCTCTCTCTCACTCACTTACTCACTCACTCACTCACTCACTCACTCACTCACTCACTCACTCACTCACTCACTCACTCTCTCTCTCTCTCTCTCTCTCTCTCTCTCTCTCTCTCTCTCTCTCTCTTATTCTTCTTCGACTTTCACGCTCTCCGGCACTGATGTAAAGCTGTCGTTATTTTTAAAGTACACGGAAGGGTACATGCTGCAGAGTCACGCACAGGCGAAGACATTTCCTAAAATATCAGGAGATTTGTGTGTCGCTGGAGAGAACAAGTGTCACAGACTATTCTTCGCATAAATCGTAAAACATACAAAAAAGGGACAAAATTAATGATAAGAGCCTTGTCGATAGTTAAAAAAAAAAAAAAAAAAAAAAAAAAACATCACTTGACAGACCGCGTCTCACCGTCAATAAAACAGCGTCGGTGCCAACCTGTACATACATTGTCCGAGGCTACTTTTAGGCTCAGCAGTCAGTTTGGGCTGTTTGTGCACACTACAACGTCAACAAACAGTGGGCGGACGTGTACTCAGCCCCTGCCAACCTGCCTGCTCTTCGCCCACTGTTTCCTGAGGGGTTTGTTCGCCCTATGCCCAAGCTATTTCTACTGTTGTGTGCTGGCGCGTGGGAAGAGCGATCGAGCCTGTTTTGTGAAGCCGCTTTAGGCAAACGTCTCGCGAGGTGGATTTCTTATAGTTATCTTATTATTGTTATTTATTTATGTTTTGTAGGATTTTTTGTCTGGGAATTCGTGTAGAAAGTCTGCGGTGGTGGTGTGTGTGAGTTGTTTTATAGCCCATGTGTTAAAACTGCTGCACGATGCTTGGTTTATCCGTTCTCCTGCCTGACTTGACATTTGTAACAAATCAGCGTGCGTTCAGATGGCAAACCCATTTCATCTAACTACATAAACGTGTAGTATGTTGCACTAGGAGTTCGAAAACACGCGAAACAGTTTGACTTCTTTCCAATAGAATAAATTTCGATGATGGATGGCAGAGCTTCCTGTACGCGGAAACTGCAGTATTTATTCAGCTTTTATTAGCTTTAAATCCGTGTAAATAGGACCGAATACTTTCTCATTCTTCTCCCTTGTCATATTGCATCGTGCAAGGTCTCGCTGGTTTTCCTGCAAGCGCCACGCAGCTCGGCTTCCCTTTGAGCGATGGGCAGACGGGTGTTGCAGTGATCGATGCAATGGCACCTTCGCAAACAAGTGCCGTGGTATACCCTGAGGCTGTATATTTTCCCTATCCACAGTCCCCCTTCTGGCGTTTCACCAAACGTGCCCTTCCTCCTCCTTCCAGCCATTCGGTGGGGGTCGGGGCGAGTGTGTTTGTCTGGCGAATAGATGGACAAGGCAGGGTACGGCAGGGGCAGCGGGCATGGCAGGGGAGGGGGAGCACCTGGCTTTCGGTTCCGCCTAACATAACGCCTACGACCCGGGGCGCCCTCTGCTCATTGGCCCTCGTCCCTTACCACAACCGCCTCCTTCCCTTTCACCTTCCCTCGTCCCCTTTCGCACTGTCCCTCCTCCTCCCCTCACATCCTCCTCCCCCCCATCCACCTCTCCTCCTCCCTCCTCCTCCCCTCTCCTCACTCCTCCTCCTCCCATCTCCTCCCTCCTCCTCCCCTCTCCTCCCTCTTCTTCCCCTCGCGGTGCACCCTCACTGTTCTCGACGCGGGAGAGGCCGAAGGGACCCAGTCTTCCTTCCTCCTTCGCTCGCGCGGCCTCAGCCTCTCGCCGGAGATTCCTCGTGTGACGTCGCGAAAATCTGGCGGATTAGGCTCCCCGATTTAACTCTTGTGAAGACACGGGAATCGGCCTGGCCAGGGAAACGCCACAAAGTCGCAGTGGGCAGTGACACAAAATTAATTCGGCCGGTGAAGCGTGAGGCGCATTCCTCGCAGTTGGTTAAGTGTGTTGGTTATAAAAACGTAGTGTTTATCGAATGCAGTTGTGGTCGAAGAGAACCTGCTATTGTCGCGGGTGACAACCTATCTTCAAACGAGGAGCACAGGTAGATGTTTATCTCTAGTGTTAAGTACATATACATATTCGCACGTTACACAGGTAGATAAAACTCTTATCTCCGTCATACAAGCTGTGCATATACGAGATAACACGAGAATCGATCAGGTTTTCGGTGTGTTTTCCCCACAATATCCCCGAGACTGATCATTCGTGCTACAGAGCGCCGTTACTACTCAGCTTATACACATGTGAGATTTCGTTTTGGCCCTTTGAGGAGGAGCTGACATAACCGATGCTGTGGACTCGGCTACTGTAGGAGGATTAGCAAAGACTAGGTCACAGAGCAGTGCTGTGTTGGGCGCCTGGCCTTAGTGATCCCACGTCATGACTATATTACATATATATGTTAATTGTTGTGTAAAACACATACACACGCACACACACACGCGCGCGCGCAGATACACACATATAGATAGATAGATAAGTAGACAGATAGATGAATATATACAGATACAGACATGTGTGTGTGTGTGTGTTGTGTTGTGTGTGTGTGTTTGTGTTTGTGTTTGTGTGTGTGTGTGTGTGTGTGTGTGTGTGTGTGTGTGTGTGTGTGTGTGTGTGCATACATGTGTTTGTTTGTTTGTTTGTTTGTT
>NC_061838.1:24007444-24014944 GCF_019202785.1 Penaeus chinensis | reverse complement strand
GAACAAACAAACAAACGCACGAACAAACAGACAAACGCACGAACAAACAAACAAACGCACGAACAAACAAACATACGCACGAACAAACAAACAAACGCACGAACAAACAGACAAACGCACGAACAAACAAATAAACGCACGAACAAACAAACGGACGAACAAACAGACAAACGCACGAACAAACAAACAAACGGACGAACAAACAGACAAACGCACGAACAAACAAACAAACGCACGAACAAACAGACAAACGCACGAACAAACAAACAAACGCACGAACAAACAAACATACGCACGAACAAACAAATAAACGCACGAACAGACAAACAAACGGACGAACAAACAGACAAACGCACGAACAAACAAACAAACGCACGAACAAACAAACAAACGAATACCTATATACACCCCCCCCTCTCCCACGTCCTGCACACTGACCCCCCTCAAGTAGTCCTGCTCTATTTTCCCATATTTCTCATTGCTTCGTTCTTGTTCATTCCTCTTCGCGAACTTTTTTTTCGCTGACGTATAGAGCTCTCCTACCTTTCGCTGTGAAAGAGGAGACTGAAACGGGAAGGGTGAATATAGAAAAGACGGCTAAATGCAGATATGAAGTTAAATACAGAAGATAAAGTAAATACAGAAAAGGAGGTAAATACAGAGAGCAAGGTAAGTATGATTGAGAAGGAACATGCAGAAAAGAAGGTAAATACAAAAAAGGAAGAATGCAGGAGATAAATACAGACAGAAAGGGAATGTGACCGCCCCCCCCCCCCCCTCTCCCGCAGGATGACAACGGACAGCACCGGCGCCACGACCGTCACGAAGGAGGCCAGCGGTCACAGCTCGGGCACGGCAGCCAAGGACGGTGTCGTGACGGACCACAAGAGCTCCTCCTTCAACACAGGCCCTCAGACCACCACTGTCTCCGGTTCAGCCTTGGCCTCGCGCAAGGTAGGTGTCCGGGCGTCTCCTCTGGTGGGCTGTGTCATTGGGTTTTCCTGACGGTGGTTGTGTTTCTATGCTCCCGCGTCGTCAGCCATCTTGGTCTGTAGCGACGCTGATCGAGGACGCTGTGTTATGTTTTTTTCAGGTTTCAAGTTGCTGGGGATTGATTATTTTTATGATACGTCGTTTTGCATTTTTCTTCTATCCGTGTTTCATTTTTTTGATCTGTGTCGATGAAGGAAAATTGCATGATTATAAAAGAGAAGAAAAAAAACACACTACCGTCACAAGGATTTCCAACGCGTGTTCATTTTTCATCGGGCGATTAATCTTCCAAGGAAACGCGGCTTCCACTTCACTGCTGCCGACTGTCAGGCCAAACAGCCTTCAGAGACAGAAAAAAGCGGGGCGGAGAGAATGAAATGAATGAGATTCACCGACAACGAAAAATGGATGGAGATTTGCCCGAATTAAGATGCCATATATTAAAACAAATGTCGCGCTGATAGCTTGGATCACTTTTATAACTAGACGCGGACATGTGAGCGAGGTTCCGGAGTGTATAAGTAATCTCTTGATAAGATTTCTGACATGTTATAGACGGTTTTATGGCTGCTGCGAGCCATTATTCGACCGTCCGGCCATATGCCACTTGTAAGAGAAGAGAGAGAGGCACTCACACATAAACAATGTGTGTGTGTGTGTGTGTGTGTGTGTGTGTGTGTGTGTGTGTGTGTGTGTGTGTGTGTGTGTGTGTGTGTGTGTGTGTGAGAGAGAGAGAGAGAGAGAGAGAGAGAGAGAGAGAGAGAGAGAGAGAGAGAGAGAGAGAGAGAGAGAGAGAAAGAGAGAGAGAAAGAGAGAGGAGAGGGGAAAATAGAAAGAAAGAGAGCGAAAGGAGAACAGAGAAAGATAGAGAAGAGAAGAGAAGAGAAAGAAAGAAAAAAAAAACCCGAAGGATGAACCAAATGAGCAATTAAAAAAAGAGTAAAGATGGAGCAAAATATTTAAAAATAATAATAATAAAAATCCCGCGGACACTGAAAGAGAAGTCAATCCGAAATCCCTCTTTACAGCTCCCCAATGACGTCACGAATGGCGCTCTAAAATGACCTGTGACTCGTCCCCCCCCCCCCCCCCCACACACACACACACCCTTTGCTTAGAAGACCAGAAATTAATGGTGCGAGTCATGGGCGCGAATACGGAGACTTTACGTCGTGTCATGACGCGTGACAGATGTGCCCTGGGGGTGTTACGTCAGCGAGTGTGTATTTGCATGTGTGTGTAAAAGAGAGTGAGAGAGAGAGAGAGAGAGAGAGAGAGAGAGAGAGAGAGAGAGAGAGAGAGAGAGAGAGAGAGAGAGAGAGAGAGAGAGAGAGATGAAGACAGACACAAACACGGGCAGACACAGTCACAGAGCATATGTATGTACGTACGTGCGCGCGCGTGTGATGCCTCGGAGTAGCGAATTGACCATCTGCCGCGCCATCTGGCATCGCCCGTGAATCAGGCGCAGTCATGTGACGTCGCGCCAGTCAGAGATGTCACAAATTCCACCAGAGTGATCATGAGAAGATTCCCATGTTATTGCTTTCAAAGAGAGAAAGGGAGGGAGGGATATATTTATATATATATATATATATATATATATATACATATATATACACATATATATACACAATATATATATATACATATACATATATATATATACAATATATATATATATATATATATATATATATATGTGTGTATGTGTGTGTGTGTGTGTGTGTGTGTGTGTGTGTGTGTGTGTGTGTGTGTGTGTGTGTGTGTGTGTGTGTGTGTGTGTGTTTGTGATGAGAGAGAGAGAGAGAACGCTATGGCTCCTCACCATCATCATCATCACCACCACCACTGTCAACACCATCGTCAAAATACGTTTTTTTTTCTCTCTCTCTCTCTCTTCTCTCTCTACTTTCCGTTCTCATTTACCTTGCAGCGGGACTAATGCGGTTTTGTTGACTGATAGAAACCTCACAAAAATTAATCGCCTTACAAACTCGTGTGTGTGTGTTTATCTGTTTATGTGTAGGGGGCCTTGTGTGTGTGTGTGTGTGTGTGTGCGTGTGTGTGTGTGTGTGTGTGTGTGAGAGTGTGTGTGTGTGTGTGCGTGTGCGCGTTTGTTTGTTTGTTTTCTGTTTGTTTTCTGTTTATATATTTGTTTGTGTATGTGTATGTTCGTCCGTGTGTGTTTGTATTTTGTGTGTAGTTGTTTGTATTTAAAAGTCTAATATTATCAATTTACTCTCACATCTGAGGAAGAGAGGAATGTAAGCGGGTGGGGGGGGGGTACCTACGATAAGGACCCCCCTCCCCTCTGGAAGGACTAAATTTAGGCCGCCATTCATAGTGAGATAGGCCTTATTAACAGTCTGCTGGTTGGCACTATCTTGTTTCAAACACGACCGACGGCTTCCTCTTTCCTTAACCCCCCCACCTACCCCTACCCCCCTCCCTTCCCCTCCTCTCCCCCGTTCCTTCGTTACCCTCCTTCCTCCCGCCTCTCCCCCCCTCCCCTCCCTTCCCCTCTCCCTCTCCCTCTCTTTCCTCTTCTCCTATTCCCTACCTCCCCCCCTTTCCCCTCTCAACCCCCCCTACCCCACCCCCCCCTTTCCCCTAATCCTTTCTCTTGTTACTTCTAATGTTCTCTTGCTATTTATAGGCCTATGCCCTTTAACAGGCCTTGCTTCCTTTGCCCCGCGTGCTTGTGTGTGTGTGTGTGTGTGTTTGTGTATGTTTATGTGTAAATGTGTCTGTGTGTCTGATTGTCTTTCTATCTGTATGTCTGCGTGTGTTTGTTTGTCTGTGTGTGTATGTGTGTTTGTTTGTGTGTGTGTGTGTGTGTGTGTGTGTGTGTGTGTGTGTGTGTGTGCGTGCGTGCATGTGCGTGTGTATACATCCATGCACGTGTACGTCTGCTTGTCCCTCGCTCTCTGTCTGTTTGTCTGTCTGTCAGTGTCTGTCACTTTGATCTGTATCCAACGTATCTCGCCCATATCATTCGCCGTCACACGCCCACGAGCACCCTCCGCGGGCGTGCAAGCAGCTAGAGTCATCCATCGCTACATAGAAACCTCTATAGAACCTTTTCCAAAACAACTGTAATAAGATCCATATTTTTTAAGAGTCGTATTATTGACTTGGTTGCGCGTGCGGTTGAGCTGTTGCATAATGTCTTATTTCATTGTTGTAGGTCATTATTTTTTTATATTTGTTGTTTAGCTCTTTTTTGAAAAGAGTCGCCAGTTTATGTATCGACCCCCATGTGTGTGTATATATATATATATATATATATATATATATATATATATATATATATATACACGCATATATATGTGTGTGTATAGTAATAATGACAATAATAATAACAATGATGATAATAATAATAATAATGATAATAATAATAATAATAATAAATCTATAACAAACCGGAAAATTCGTCTCGAGGTTCAAGTCAATTCTCGACCTCGCTCTCGGCAAGTTCTGGTCTCGTCGAGGTGGAACTTGTCTTCTGACTGCCAAAGTTTTTCTTCTCCCTCTTCCTTTTCTTCGCTGTTCGCGGTATCCCTTTCTTTTCTTATTTTCTCTGTTTTATTTCTTATTCGATTTATTTTATCTCTCATTTCTTCGTCTTCTCGTTCTTTTATTCTCTTCTTTTATCTCTTCATCTTTCTTTTTTTCTCATTTTGTATTTCTTCTAATTCTTCCTCTTTATTTTTTATTTCCATATCCCTTTCTTCCTTTGTGTTTTCTTGTTATTCATAGTCATCACCTTCCCCTCCCTCATAATTAATATATTTCGACTAGAAAGTAGTTTGATGGAGTGATACACGTGTCACAAATCAGCGGTTTAGTCATCCTGTCAGCGGATCGAAGGGGAAGGGCGGGGATCGAAGGGGCGTCGAGCTGCGAAGGGGCGCCGATTAGGAGTGTGAGGTCAGTGGCGACTCATGGCCGCGCGCCAAAGGGAGCCAGCAGAAGACAGACACGGAAGCGGGGGTTGAGCTCAGCTTAAGCGACGTGTGTTTTCCGTCCCCCCTTATCGCGTGGTGTGCATGTTCAGGGCCTCGGCGGGACTGATAAGGGGCGAAGGGGGTAAAGGAGGGGTCGGGTGGAGGCGGTGTGGGTATCGAGGGCACGTGCGGCGGGCGGCGGCGTGCTGAGGGCCTATTTATATCCCGCCCAGCACATACCCGCTCGGCCATCCCATCTTCCATACCCAAGCTTATAGCGAGCTTTTCATAACTGTCCTTGAGTGGAGACCTAGAGACGTGGGCGTGGGTGGAAGGGTAGGTGGGCTGGAGGGGGCACGGGCCAGGTGATGGGCGTACAGGCGTGATATGGGTCTGGTGGGCAGGGGCGCAGGGCAGGCCGAGAGAGAGTCCGGGCAGTCAACGCTAGGCCAGTGCTGGGGACACACACGCGCTCGCCGCCGTCCCACCTCGCCTCTGAACGCCGCCGCCAAGCCGAGGTCGCGCCGGCGTGGCTTCGACCCGTCGCCCTCAGGAACCACCGCCACCAGGAACTATCAGCCGCGGCAGGAGGACCCCGACCGCCGCGCTCCCGCCCCTCGAGGCTACCCCGCCCACGACACACAGGTCGGTTCCTTGCTCGCCCTTTGGAGTCGAAGTCGTGGCGCGTCCCCGCAGCGGCGCTCGTGTGGAAGGGATTATAATTCACAAGGAAGACGTCCTGGTGCGTCCCTTGGCACAATGGCTGCTCCCACACCTGGCTGCACGCGCCCTGCACTCGCACTTCGCCGCCAGCGACGCGGGGCCTCTGCCTCTCGACCAATACACATGGCCCTCGACTGCGAGTGGAGCCCGACACTTTGTCACGCCCACAGTCTCACACACACATGGCCGCCCACATACGCCACCACAAGCCGTGGCCGACACCTTGATGAACACCTGATGCCCCCACCCCCCTCTCGCCCCAACGCCAACACCTGACTCACATATCAAGTATAATCGACGAAGTACTTTCTGTACCAAATACATCCATTTTACATTCCTCGATGTCCTCTTAGCCACCCGAACTGCTGCTCCCGATGTTTTTGTCTTCCTCTGCAGCTGTTCCGGCAAGTAAAAGTGTACAACTGTTCTCTTGGCGTGCGGGAAGTGGGGTCCCTATGTCCCAAGCCTTGAAGGATGGGTTTTTGATCCTGTACACGCGGGGGATGGAACACTGTACACCGGGATTTCCTGCGACATGCAAAGTGATTTTCCTCTTCGTTGAATGCTCTCATTTCGACCAGACATGTATAGATAAATACAAAATGCCAACGAGTGTCCTTTTACAAACACTGTAGCCAAAACAAGCAGTGATTTCTCTTCTCTTTATCTTTTCGTATTTGTGTTGGGGACCATTCATTTTCTGTTTTCCTGGCTACATTTTAGGTCGCATTTTCTGCTTTTTTTTGTATAACCGACTAACACAGAAGTTAAGCGTACCAACGATCGAGCGTGTGAGTGTGCGACTAAAAGATGTCGCGTACATATTAGGCCGTGCATGTGTGTCTGACTTAGACCCTCGCGTGTGGGTTCTTGAAATATCGAAAGGAAAGAATGTATTCGGAAATGTTTGTGCTGTTGTGATAGACTGTTGTGATATCGTACTAGAGGTCGCTGCCCCATGGGCTTGGCGAGAGCCTGAAGGAGGAGGAGTGGGTGTGTGAAATCGAAAGACAAATGAAAGGAGAGAGAAGTGAGTGAATGAAATAAAAATCTAAAAAAGAGTGTAAGTAGAACAAGTGGAAAGAGAGACGGTGATGAACAGGAGAAAGACAGCAAAAGGCCAAGGAGCCAGCAACCAGAAGGGAAAAGTGTGTAGGGTGCTGGCAACGTGCGGTATGGAGGCTAAATATGGTAGTGAATAGTGCTGTTGAGGTGGTATGGTGTCGCGTGTTAGACATGGTGCTTGAAGCTGTGTTATGGGGGATGTAAGTAGTAAATGTGTGCTGTGATTGATGATTAAGGACGCTTTTAGATGTGTGTTGTTATGGTAAAAACTATTTAGTGAGAGAATGATATTACATGTACCATGTAAGTGAAGAGGAGGTACAGAAAATTGAAGATAAATAGATAGAGAATGAAGTAAATGGTGTGTGTGTTTGAAAGAGAGAGAGAGAGAGAGAGAGAGAGAGAGAGAGAGAGAGAGAGAGAGAGAGAGAGAGAGAGAGAGAGAGAGAGAGAGTGAGAGAGTGAGAGAGAGAGAGAGAGAACATAATGTGAGAGAGAAATATAACTTTTCAAACACTCGACCGTCTGGCGTTTGGGAGTTGTGGGAGAAGGGGGGGGGGGGAGGGAGAAAGGGAATTCCCGAATAAACTCAAGTTCCCAGAAGAATTTCCAAGTCCGAGAAAAAGGCAAGGAGAGACGGAGGCGTTGGCAGAAAGACAAGAAAGCTGGCCAAGACTTTGATAACTAGCGGCGTTAATGCGGACAGGTGGTCAAGATGGTGCAGGGGTCATGACAGGTGGTGCACTCTCGTGACGGTGGCCTCGATAGG
>NC_061838.1:23999944-24004944 GCF_019202785.1 Penaeus chinensis | reverse complement strand
GAGGGAGGGAGGGAGGGAGGGAGGGAGGGAGGGAGGGAGGGAGGGAGGGAGGGAGGGAGGGAGGGAGGGAGAGAGAGAGAGGGAGAGAGAGGGAGGGAAAGAGAAGGAAAGAGAGGGAGGGAAAGAGAAGGAGGGAAAGAGAAGGAGGGAAAGAGAAGGAGGGAAAGAGAAGGAGGGAAAGAGAAGGAGGGAAAGAGAAGGAGGGAGGGAGAGAGAGAGAGAGAGAGAGAGAGAGAGAGAGAGAGAGAGAGAGAGAGAGAGAGAGAGAGAGAGAGAGAGAGAGAGAGAGAGAGAGAGAGAGAGAGAGAGAGAGAAGAGATGGGCAAATAGATAGAAATTTATAGATGGGGAGATAGGTACATAGATAGATAGATATAGATAGATATCACTCCTTACATGTTTAAGAATGAATCACCGCATATAACAGTAGCTATGGAATCAGTCAGTCGTTTGTTACTATTCCTTTTATGACTTAAAAAGATTCTTTGTGTTTTTACCGCAACAAACACAAAGGAACAAAAACAAAGGAGGAAAATACAGTTTATTTACGGCTATTGTTATTTTTTTTTCTCGTATTCATCTTTTTTTCCCTTTCTTTCTTCTTCTTCCTTTTCTTCTTTTTCCTTTTCCCTTTGTCTGTCCTTGGTTGTCCTTTGTCCTTTGTCCTTTGTCCTTTGTGTCTATCTGTCCACGTCTCATCTCGTTTCTTTGTGATCTCGGTGGGAAACAGAGGTAAAAAATCTTTCTTTGTGAGATATTGTCGTATGTGTGTCAAGAGATAGTTTTTTTTTTTTTTTTTTTTTTTTTACGTTTTTTTCGTTTCTTTTCTTTCTTTCTTTCTTTCTTTCTTTCGCTTTTTTTCTACTTCCTTTTTTTATTTTGTTCCGGGTCAGTGTTACCGGTAATGAGGGAGGAAGTCTGTGGTTTTTTTCTCTCTCTTCTTCTTCTTCTTCTTCTTTTCTTTTTTTTTCCCTTTTTTTTTCCCTTTTTTTTTCTAACGTTATTCTATTTTCTGTTTTCATGTCATCGTATCATCGTTTTTTTTTTCATTATTATTATCATTATCAATATCAATTATTATTTTTACTTTTATTATCATCATCATCATCATCATTTTCATTATTATTATTATTATTATTATTATTATTATTATTGTTATTACTTTTATTAACTAGTACAAAATACCAGTGAAAAGTGAAAGGTAAAAATACTCATCACTTCTTGGGCAAGAGTACCAACACACGCAAAAAAAATGTATTCCTGGTAAATTTCTTTGTTTCCTCGACTTTCTTTGTCCTCTTTTCTCTCTCCTCTCTCTCTTTTTCTTACATTTCCTCTCTATTTATCTGTCTGTCGGTTTATCTAACTACCTATCTGTCTATTTATCTCTTTCCCTCTCCCACCATCTCTCCCTCTCCTCCCTCCCACTCTCTCTCTCTCTCTCTCTCTCTCTCTCTCTCTCTCTCTCTCTCTCTCTCTCTCTCTCTCTCTCTCTCTCTCTCTCTCTCTCTCTCTCTCTCTCTCTCTCTCTCTCTCTCTCTCTCTCTCTCTCTCTCTCTCTCTCTCTCTCTCTCTCTCTTCTCTCTTCTCTCTCTCTCTCTCTCTCTCTCCATCTATCTATCTATCTATCTATCTCCCTCTCCCTCCCTCCCCTCTCCCTCTCTCTCTTCCTCCTCCTTGGCTCCTTGTGGCTCCTTGACAAAGGTCCTCTCCCGAAAGCCTCACCTGAGTCACACCCTTGGATTCTGAATTAAGGAAAGCATTCTGAAAGTGCCCCCCTCCCCCCCTTCCCCCTCTCATTCTCCCCTCTCCTCTCTCTCCCGATGTTCTCTGTCCCTTCCGTCTCCTCTTTCTTCTCTTTCCCCGATACTCTCTGTCTCTTCCCTCTCCCCCTCTCCCTTCCTTGCCTTCCCTCCCCCCCTCTCCCTTTCTTCCCTTCCCTCCCCCTCTCCCCCTCCCCCTCTCCCCTCTCCCCTTCTCCTCCTCTCCCCCTCTCCCCCTCTCCCTCCTTACGAACGGCGCTGGACTTTCAAAAGCGGTTATTTGCATCCTCGGTTTTAAGGCGACATGCTGTTTTCCCACCGATTTTCTCTCTTCTCGGGATTTCTCTCTCTCTCTCTCTCTCTCTCTCTCTCTCACTCTCTCTCTATCTATCTATCTATATATCTCTCTCTCTCTCTCTCTCTATCTCTCTCTGTTCGTGTGTGTGTGTGTGTGTGTGTGTGTGTGTGTGTGTGTGTGTGTGTGTGTGTGTGTGTGTGTGTGTGTGTGTGTGTGTGTGTCTCGCTCTCGCTCTCTTTCTCTTTCTCTTTCTCTTTCTTACTCTTTCTCTTTCCCTTTCCCTTTCCCTTTCCCTTTCTCACCTTCTCACTCTATCTATCTATATCTCTCTCTCTTCCTTTCATTCCCGTTCTCTCTCGCCGTGTCTGTGAGGGCGTGTGTCTCGCAGGGACAGTTTCGTAACCCCAGACCTCAAGAATATATAAATACATTATTTGTCAAAAAGCAAGAGAGCCTCAAGGTTGGCTCGCGGCCTCTGTGACTAAGACTGGGGGGGGGGGGGGAGAAGGGAGGAATGGAGGAAGTAGAGGGGAGAGGGAGCGGAGGAAGGGAGGGGAGAGGGAGTGGAGGAAGGGAGGGGAGAGGGAGCGGAGGAAGGGAGGGGAGAGGGAGCGGAGGAAAGGAGGAGGAGGACGAGGGGGGTGCATGATGACCTCAGTGGGCTCCCGCGAGTGACATAGACCCTCTATTTCGGTCTGGCAACTGATGGCAACTGATATTATTACCGTGTCATGCTTGGCTCCGTGATCTTCCGGGCGATGGCTCTCTCAGAAGCCAGGTTAGGGGTTGGGTTTTACTGTTACTGTTTCTCCTTCTTGTTTCCGTGTTTTTTTGTTTTATTTCTTGTTTTTTTGTTTTTATGGTGATTGCAGCGGACGCTTTGTTGGGGTTCGTGAGTTTTTTTTTATGTGATTCTTCGATTCGCTTTGCCTGAGCCACGTGTTGGCAGGGATCGCTGGTGGAAATGGATATTTATATTGTTTGTTGTTCCTTTTTTATGCTTACTTTCTTGTTTATGTCTGTGTTTATGTATTGGTGGATCATGGGTACGTTTCTGCTTAGAAGGTGTTTATGCATGGACGTCTGTGTAAACATTCTGAACGTGGGTCGGTGCTTGCGTGCGCGTGTCCATAGCCCTTTATAGTATTACATTCATGGATGGAATTGAAGAACACCCCGTCGCTTGGCAATGGCACCCTTCACAGCTATTCAAAGTGCCAACATTTTCTGGATGTTGCGGCGGGAGGCGGCCAAGACGAACGGCACCACAATCCAGACCGCCCGCGTCACCGGCCATTCTTGTCCCTCTCGAAGTCCACCGGAGGGGCACCTTCTCCTGCCCTCCTGCCTCTCCGTGTCCTCCCAGCGCAAGCGAACGCGGGATAACGCCTGTTCTAGCTCTCTCTCTACTCTTTATTCTTCGTGTGCGTCCTTCCCTTTCGCAGCTCCTTCTCTCTCTCTCTCGTTTCCTCGTGTGTGTATCACCCTTTCCCCCCTCTCTCTTCTCCCTCCTTCCCTCTCTTCCTTCTGTGTGCTCTTTCCTACCCTTTTTTCCCCTTCTTCTCTCCCCTCCCTCCCTGTGTATGCCCTACCCATATCTCCTTCTATCTCCCCTCCTCTCTCCCCTCCCCGTGTGTGCCTTTCCCGCAAGCGAAACCAGAAATACCCCTTCCGTAGTGCCACCCCGGGTCTACATACCTGACCTTCGCCTCCCTATGGTGTGTCACCCTTCGCGCCGCCAGCAGAAAATCCACCCGACCTTAACCCACTATTTCTCTCTCTCTCTCTCTCTTTCTCTCTCTCTCTTTCTCTCTCTCTCTTTCTCTCTCTCTCTCTCTCTCTCTCTCTCTCTCTCTCTCTCTCTCTCTCTCTCTCTCTCTCTCTCTCTCTCTCTCTCTCTCTCTCTCTCTCTCTCTCGACAGTCACTTTATTTATGTATTCATTATATATTTGTTTGTTTGATTATTTTTCGTGCTGTCTTCGTTTTTGGTCGTGTATTTGTATGTATGTATACGTGCTGTGTTTTGTGTTTATGTGTGTGCGTGTGCGTTTGCCTATCTAGGAGAATCAAATATTTATTTCAAACGCCGAATTAGATTTTTTAGGAAAATAAAAACTACACGACATAAACAAAAACCGCCAACACAGACAAACACACTGAGGGAATGTCGCACCACTCATTGAAGGGGAATTTCGTAGGAGGTCCCGAGAGGAGGCGCAACTTTGGCAGAAGCGAAGCGGCCTTTTGGTGACAGCGGGAAAGGCGGTTTATGGCCCGATCCTCGCCACGGCCAGGATGCGAGTTCTCGAGCTGACGCGACCTGTGGTTTGACGGGTCGTTTCTGGGTGGTCTTGTTTCCAGGTCATGTTGTTGTTTCTTATTTAGGGGTCTTGCTTGAATATCTTTGGTTGGCAGGTCATATCTTCGTGTACCTTGTGTTGACAGGTCATTCTCGGTTGTTTTTGCGCTCACAGGCTGACCAAAGCACCGTAAATCGCGATAGACAAAGAAAATTAAATCTTCTGCGTGTCCGGAGGCTGAGCTCAGACTCTGATTAATGGAGGGAAGGAGACGAGCGCAAAGTAGATTAAAAAAAGAGAGAGAAAATAAATGCGGTTAAGTGTGTTTGTTTCCCGTTAAGTCCGCCGGTCGTTGGGCGCCGTTGATGCTCCTTTAGCAAGACGAACGACTGGGATTAATTGCACCTGAGAATCGCCCGACTTTCTTCCCTCTTCCCCATGATGTTCTTCACCGTCCACGACTTTCTTCCCCCTTCCCGCGACTTTCTTCCCTCTTCCCCGCTCTTTTCTTCCCCTTCCCCCGACTTTCTTCCCTCCTCTATTTTCTTCCCTTTCCTTCTCCCTGAAATTATTCCCGTCTTGTCTCTCCTCTCTATATCTGGAAACGACTTTCTTCCCCCTCCCCGACTTTCTTTCCC
>NC_061838.1:23984944-23989944 GCF_019202785.1 Penaeus chinensis | reverse complement strand
GCCAAATCGTAAAGACAGTTTTCTTTGGTCGCGATGTAAGTGGAATGTGGCAGCGGGGGACCGTAGAGTTTTTACACCTAACTTTCGACTCCGTACTTTATTTTTAGTAGGTGTATTGAAACGCTCTTATGCCTGCTGTGTATATACTTGGGTTCATAAAACTCTACGAAACAAAGGATTAGATAAAAGTGTTAAAGAACTAAATCATAGGGGAAATATTTTACCGATAAATTTAGAAGTAATGACAATGGTAAACAATTCAATAAAAATGCGTGACTCATTCTCCTTACTTGAGCTGTTACGGCCTGGCATTCCTCGGTCTTCTCCCTCGCCTTTTGCCTTTGGTGAAAGAGAAAGGAAAAAAAGGTTCCCTCGAGATTCCCTTGTTATCAAGGCGAGAGGGAATATTTTTATCACTCATTTACTGTCTTCTTTCTTCGTGTTCTTATTTTTTCGTTTTTCTTTTGTTCTCCTTCTGTTCCTTTCCGGTTAATTGTTATCATTTCTGGTTGTTTTTCGTTAGTTCCCCTTCTTGGTTTTTGTTTCCGTTTTCTTTCTGATTGATTTTCTTTGCTTCCCGTTTTCGATTTTCTCCTGCCGTTTTCTTTGTCTTTCTTGTTTTCATTTTCAATTCCTTTCACTATTTCCGGTTTTTTTAATTTTCATTTGCTTTCGTCTTTCGTTTTTCTTCCCTTCTTTCTCCTCTTATTTTTTTCAACTCGTAATCTTAATTTGCTTTTTCTCCATTTCTTTTTTATTTTCATTTATATAATAAATATACACACACACACACACACACACACACACACACACACACACACACACACACACACACACACACACACACACACACATACACACACACACATACACACACACAAATACACACACATACACACATATCTGTATAAAGCATAAGGCAGGACTAAGTTACCTTTGACTAAGTTCCTGTCATGTAACGCCGTTGCAAGAGTACGGATCGCGTGCCGAGAGAGAAGAGGGGGGGGGGGGGCAAGGAGGGGGGGAAATTGGGGGGGGAGAATTAAAGGAGAAGAGAGAATGATAGATGGGCAGGGGGAAAGAAGGGGAAGAGGGAGGAGAGGGAGAGAGGGGGTTTGGTGGAGAAGATGGAGAAATGGTTGAGAGAAGCGAGAATGGTTGATATATGAGAGAAGCGAGAGTGGCAGAGAAATGGGAGAGAGGAGCGAGAAAAAGGGAAAGAGGAGGATGAAGAAAAGTGTGGAAGGGAGAAATAACTGAAAAGAAAGAGAAGAGGAAGAGATGACGAAATTGAATTTAGGAGAAGAGAAAAAGTTGAGAGAGAAGCGCCTGGGGGAGAGTGGAGAGGAGAGGGAGAGAGGAGAGGAGGGGACAGAAGGAATAAAACTTGGCTACCGATGTCCGTGGTGTCAAGAGGGTAGGGGGGGGGGGGGGGGTGACACACTGACCCCAACACGAGGCACGCTGAAGGAAAGGCGCGAATTTTGTGGGTCAGAATTGCTTGCATCTCTGGCCTCGCGGAAGATCAATGTGGTTAATCTTTTACACTTTTTTTCCTGTCTCTCTCTTTCTCTTTCTGTTTGGTTCGTCTTCCTGGTTCGAATATTTTTCTTTTTTTTTAAAGGTTGTCTTCCTGGTTAGCATTTATGTGGGGAAGTTTGTTTGTTTCATTGCCTATATTTTTGTTATTTGTATTTTTTTTTTTTTTTTTGTTATTGCTAAAGAATTGTTATCCGAAATATCGTCTTATTTTTTATAGCACTGTATATCTTTATTTCGGTTATTATTATTTAGAGATTTATTTCTACTAGTTCTATGAAACTAATATCGAATTTCCCTCTTTCGCAGGCCCAAGGAGAGGCAGTGGTTGTGGCCGGGGTTAACATAACAGAGGTCACAGACGATTTCAAACTTAACCAACTGGTAAGTACTGAAATTTCCATTATTTAATTGATCTGTTTAACATGTCCTTTATTTGTTGATCTGTTTGTTATTGTTATTTTTATTCTTCGTAAAGAATACAAATAGTAACGATAAGATAAATTGTGTATATATATACAATTTCTTTTATTACTATTTTTATACTTTACGAAGAATAAAAATAACAATAACAAAGAAATATATATATATATATATATATATATATATATATATATATATATATATGTTTCAGTGAATGATAGAAAAAGAAGCAACATTTGATTCGAGAAAAATCCAACTGGTAAATGAATAAATCTCTCCACGTCAGTTTTATCAAGACGTCATCTGTCGTAGCTAGTTAATTCGATATGAAACGGTTACCCGAACACGGTAGATGGCTGAATTCACCAGCTGGCACCACCTCCTCGCGGCTTTCGTCTCGAGTTAATGAGGACGCCCGTTACAAGAGGCAGTTACAGGGTTTAAAGGTGCCAAGCATCTTGTCTCTATCCTTGTCTGTACGCGTGACTGTGTGTTTGGAAGGGTTTAATGCAAGTGTTGATTATTATTTTTCCCCTTTTTTTCTGTGGGTGAGAGAGAGAAGGGGGGAGGGAGGGGGAGAGAGAGAGAGAGAGAGAGAGAGAGAGAGAGAGAGAGAGAGAGAGAGAGAGAGAGAGAGAGAGAGAGAGAGAGAGAGAGAGAGAGGAGAGAGTGAGAGAGTGAGAGAGAGAGAGAGAGAGTGTGAGAGAGAGAGAGGGGGAGTAGGGGGGGAGAGAGAAAGAAAGAAAGAAAGAAAGAAAGAAAGAAAGAAAGAAAGAAAGAAAGAAAGAGTGAAAAAAAGAAAGGCAGAGACAGAGAGAGAGAGAGAGAGAGAGAGAGAGAGAGAGAGAGAGAGAGAGAGAGAGAGAGAGAGAGAGAGAGTATGGTGTGGGTGCGTGAGTGTGGATGTTTTTGCATGTGTGTGTGTGACCGTGTGTCTATCTGTCTGTCTGTCTATGTGAGTATGATTGTGTGCATTCGTACGTGTGTTAGCGTGGAGGATGCCCCGTATTCGCCCCGTGGCACATTAGCGCCGCTTGGTAGCTACCGTAGGCGGCGGAATAATGCCACATACATGGCACCTCTGACACCTGATTGCCTCCCACCGATTCTTCCTTCCTCTCCTCCCCCAGTCTTGATCTTTATCTTCCCTCCTTCCTTTATTCTTTTTGTATCTTTCGATCGTTCTCTCTCTCTCTCTCTTTCTCTCTCTCTCTCTCTTCTTCAATTCTTTTTAACCATATTTTTTATGTATTTTGTATCTCCCTCCTATCTATCATCAGCTTCCATATTTTTTGAAACAGTGGATTATGAGAACTTGGCATAAAATAGAAATACAAACAAGGCTTTTTATGTGAACGAAATAGTACAATAGTGTTCTTGTTCTCGGAAGCTTCAATTAGTTCAGCCTCGTATTTCTTTTGTTCTTGGTAAGTGACGATTCTTTTTGTGTAGATTTGCGTGATTCCTCGTGAGCGGAATTTTTATTTGATTTTATTTTTTTTCCTTGGTTTCTCATTTTCCCTCGAACGTCGATTTTTTTTTTTTTTCAATTCCTTTTTTTCTAATTTGTTTTATCTACCATTCTCAAACGCGACCCCCCCCCCCCCCCCCCGGCTTCCTCCCAGCGCGCAAAACAACACGTTTGAATAAAACAAGTGACTAACGCGACAGATGTTTATGTTCTCTGTAATTTAAGTTTGAACACGAAGCCGGAAGGAATGCAGGCGTAGTTTTTCTTTCTCTCTCTCTCTCTCTTTCTCTCTCTCTCTCTCTCTCTCTCTCTCTCTCTCTCTCTCTCTCTCTCTCTCTCTCTCTCTCTCTCTCTCTCTCTCTCTCTCTGTCTCTCTGTCTCTCTCTCCCTCTCTCTCTCTCTCTCTCTCTCTCTCTCTCTCTCTCTCTCTCTCTCTCTCTCTCTCTCTCTCACTCTCACTCTCACCCTCTCTTCCTCTCTCCCTCTCTCCCTCCCTCCCCCCCTCCTACCCACCTCCCTCCCCCCCTCCTACCCACCTCCCTCCCTCCCTCCCTCCCTCCCTCCCTCCCTCCCTCCCTCCCTTCCTCCCTTCCTCTCCCTCCCTCTGAATCATGTTCCCTCTTTGAGTAAGTAGTTCCCAACCCCTCTACGTGGTTCACTGGTTCTTCCCCTCGCTAGGAACTGGGAAGTACGCCCCCATCATCCCCCCCCCTGGCCCTTCCGCTCGCCCCCCCCCCCCCCCCCGCCACATGTTTTTCCCCGCCCATCCCCTCGTCTTTTCCCCCGCCCTTCCCCACGCTTTTCCCCGCCCCCTTTCGCTCTTCCACGCCCCCACATGTGGAGTTTACAACGGTAAAATGTGACAAATAAGATTAGAATGTATTTATTTATACATATATGTATTTATTTATAAGTGTGTGTGTGTGTGTGTGTGTGAATGTGTGTGTGTATGTGTGTGTGTGTGTGTATGTGTGTGTGTGTGTGTGTGTGTGTGTGTGTGTGTGTGTGTGTGTGTGTGTGTGTGTGTGTATGTGTATGCATGTATGTATTTAGTTTTCTCTTTCTCTTTCTTTCTACTTTAATGGACGTTATCTCCATGTCTGATTTTTCTTATTATTATCTTAATATTATAATTATTATAAGAATTTTAGAGGCGTGTTCTGTATACCTTTAACCGCATAGATACACATACAAGAAGGAGGAATAAGATGAGGAGAAGAAGATAATAATAATAACAACAAGCTCCAGAAATATACAAAGTGAGCATTGACAACGGTCAACTTTTGACGTTGAGAAAGAAATAAAACATACATTTATATCTTCATTTTTTCTCAAAAGTTAGAACACGAATGACTGGTGTCCGTGACGTCAGCAAAAGGGTTATGTTATCGCCCGAGACGTGATGTGTGTCCCCCCCCCCCCCCTTCTCTCTCCCTCTCCCCCTCTCCCCCTCTCCCCCTCTCCCCTTTTGCTCCTCTTCCTCTGTGTGACCTGAATTGCGGGATTTTATTTTCTCTCTCTCTCTCTCTCTCTCTCTCTCTCTCTCTCTCTCTCTCTCTCTCTCTCT
>NC_061838.1:23947444-23979944 GCF_019202785.1 Penaeus chinensis | reverse complement strand
TTTGAGTTGGTTCCGAGATACGCTCGGGTTCCTTCGGGTGAGGGAGGGGGGAGGGGGGCACCGCTGGGCTGGGGGGCAAAGGGTGCTGCCCCAGCGATGCCTAACCGGCCACTGGGGCACCCATACTGGTCCCCGGCCGCGCGTCGGGAGGACCAACGGCTCAAAGCGTTCTGCGACTGACGTTGTGTTGGAGTGCGGAGGAGCGCCGTGTGGGGGAGGGCAGCGCAGACCCCGCCCAGTCTCACCTGACTGCTGCACTCACGCCCACCTCCGCCCAGACACTTACCTCAAGAGCCTCAAGACAACCTCCTCAGACCTTAGATCGCGCCCAAGGATCGGTGAACCGCAGTGCCCTCCGACGCCCGAACGCAGACTCCCTCGAGGGAAACGGGCCGAGTGCCGTGACTGTTCGCAACCCCCATAGTGCCCCAAGAAGAAATCTTTGAAAAGAGAAAAGCCAGTATCGAAATATAGTCGCCCAAGACTCGGAAAACAAAGGAAAAGAATCCGTGCTTGCGTTTGTGTCTCCGAACTCCTCGCTCGACTAATGGATGGTATCGTGAAGGCGATTATCGATGGGTTCCTGTACTCGGACCAGCCCCTCCCTGCTACGGTATTTGCATCTCTCCTTCGCTAGTTGTGTTTTGTGCTGCGTTGTCCCCTCTGCCCTCTAATCCTCCCCCGGCCGGTGGCGAAAAGGGGAAACGAGCCAGCCACTCCTCGCATGATGATGAATCCTTTGTTATTCATAGTAAGTGTCCTTTTTCGAGAGGAATACGGAGTGTTTTTTGTGAAAATGTTGATGCTCGTTCGTGAGTTGTCTGGTGTCTCTCGTGATATACATCGTGTTTGTCTTGGCAATGTGTTGTGTTGTATTGTGTAATATTTAACGTTTCTACATTTTGAATGTGTGTCATAAACATCTTTTGTCTTGTTATATGTCCTTACACGATCCCGTAAAGCAACCGGGGGAAAATATACAAACTACCAGCCGCTCCTTTATTTATACGACCTCGACCAAAAACCAAAAACGATCTAGTATCCTCACCACGAAAGGAAAAACCACTATCAAAAACTCCACCCAGCATGCACGAGCAGATCTTACCAAGGGTCATTGCCGCCATCTCCCAGGACACGAGAAGAAACGAGGTCAGCATTCCCGACAGTCCTAGGTCAGGGGGAGGGAGGGAAGGGGGGAGGGGGGAGGGGCGTGTCCTGGAAACCTGTTCTGCTTCGTACGCCAGGAATGCCACGCGCGCTTGCAGTCGCTGCCCTGAATTTCATGCAAACCATTGTTCTTTTTCCTCGGATTTACGTTTCCCTTTTGGTTTTATTGTCTTCGTTCGTTATTTTGCTTTTATTGTTTACTTAAGATTGTCCTTTGAAATTGGTCCACTACTTTACTTTTCTGTTAATAATAATAATAATAATAATAATCATCATAATAATAATATCATTATTATTGTTATTATTATTATTAACATTAATATTATTGTTGTATTATCATCGTCATAATAATAATGATATTGATAATAGTAATAAAATAATGATAATAATAATGGTAATAAAATAATGATAATAATGATATTAATAAAGATAATAATAATAATGACAATGTAATGAAAATAAGATAGCAATAGTGATAACGATAATGGTAATAATAATAATAATAATAATAATAATAATAATTGATAATAATCATAATATTGATAATGATGATAATAATAATAATAATAATAATAATAATAATAATAATTTATTTCTAATGTTACTGTTATTATTATTGTTCATGTTATTATTATTATTATTATTATTATCGTATTTGTATTATTATGATTTGTTTGTCTAATATTAGTTTTGTATTATTATTATTACTATTATTATTATTATTGATATTATTATTCTTGTTGTTGTTGTTACTGCTGCTGCTGATATTACTGTAGGTGTTGTACCTAATATATAAAAAAAAAAAATTGTGCTTTCTAATGTAATGATCTGTTTGAACGTCATACAAACATTAGCATAGTTCTTGCAAACATCTTTCTTTCGTTCTTTTTCTTCAATACACCATACACTGTGTAGAATAATTTAGTTCTAGTTGTTTTGTACAAAATGTGCAGCTTATGTTATTTAGAACAATGCAAGTACATTCTACACCTTTATTGAACTAATTTAGTAGAACCTACAGTAGGTTGTCACCCATTGAAAATCTTTGAATTTAAAATAAGACGTCAATAATAGTAATAAATTTTCCTCTACGCATTTCATGTGGGTTCGTAGCCCCTTCCCTGTGGTCGCATTACGCTGGTGTCAGTAGGGCTAGCACGCCTTTCCAACGTCTAAAAATATGTCTGGACTTCCTTCTCTTTTACGTCACTAAACTGGCCCTCGCTTCGTCACTGTCCTTGTTTTTTGGAGGAAAAAATGTTTTTGTTTTCTCTTAGTACTTTTTTTTTTTTTTGTAAATTCTCCCTCTCGAAGTTACTATTTGTCTTTCGGTCTCCCTTCTTTTGTTTTTTTTTTGTTTTTTTTTCTCGATCTCATTCCTGTTTTATCTGTGGTATGCGGACGTGTTATACAACGGCAGAGCATTTCGGGGGAGTGAAAAGCCATGCTCTCCTTTCTTCTTTTTCTTAGTCTTCCCCAGATGTTACGACTTCGATCTTGAAATCCGAGTGTTTTCCCAGCTTCCCAGTTTCTTTATGTGTGGCAATTAACCGGCGCTGTGTTGTTTGAGTGCCAGAATAGGCTAACGAGCGAAGAGCGTGGCTTAGGTCACTCAATATGGTTAAACAAGAAACTAGATATAGTTATAATTTGTTTTTAGGTTTCTAAATACGAATAAACATGAAAAACAAACAGATATTGTTATAACTTCCGGTACTAGTGCAACATCAGAGGTTACGAAATGTTGATTATGTTCCGATTCGATAGGCCCTCTATAAGGGTTCCCCAGCAGGCGTCCATGAATGCACACGCGCATTGATAGATATCTCATTCTTAAAAAAAAATATAGAATGACGTATGATGTTATCGCAGTCCAACTTGGCAAGAATTAATCAGCTTGTGATCGCGGCCTCGAGTTCAATATGTTCATACTAGTTCTTAATCAGCTGTCTATGCCTCGGGGTGTAACTAGGGAGCCAAGAGCTGAGGCTGAGTGGGCCACAGACGTCATGCTGCCGGGGGGGGGGGGGGGGGGTGTTAGTATTGTTATGAATATCTTCTCTTTCTCTTCCTCTCAGTTTTCTGTATCTTCTCTCTTTTTTTTTATTTTTCTCCCTCATTCATTTCTTTATCTTCTTTTTGTGTCTCCTCTCCTCTCCTCTCCTCTCCCCTTTCCTCTCTCTCTCTCTCTCTCTCTCTCTCTCTCTCTCTCTCTCTCTCTCTCTCTCTCTCTCTCTCTCTCTCTCTCTCTCTCTTCTCTCTCTTTCTCTCTCTTTCTCTCTCTCACTCCCTCCCTCCCTCCCTCCCTCCCTCCCTCCCTCCCTCCCTTCCTCCCTCTCTCTCTCCTTCCCTTCCTCCCTCTCTCTCTCCCTCCCTTCCTCCCTCCCTCTCTCTCCCTCCCTTCCTCCCTCCCTCCCTCCCTTTCTCCCTCCCTCCTTCCTTCCTTCCTTCCCTCCCTCCCTCCCTCCCTCCCTCTCTCTCGGCCAGTTTTTTGCCTTCTCTCATCCAAGCCTTTGTTTCATCTCGTAGACTCTTGACTGAGTGCCGAACACCTAAAAAAAAACGACAGCAGATAAACACAAGATATCTTCCCGTTTTCTGACATTAATGATCCCCTAATGAACCCCACATGACTCACGTCGTCAGCGCGCGAGATATCTTCAGCTCAGGTGCATTCAGGGAAGGGTAAAGACCTCGGCATCAAAGGCCTCTAGGAACCGAGGCGAGACAGGCGATACCGTAGCGATAAGGAACGGAGGGAACGAAAGACTGATCAATCCGGACGCTTACACTAACACAACCGCCGCTCGGCAACTGTCAGGCAGCGTAGCCATGACCGTGATCTTGCCGGTGTGGGGAATGGAAAACTTTCGACGAGTTTTTTTTTTTTTTGCGTCTGCTATTTTGCGCGGGATTGATGTTTTGTTTGATAAATATTTTGTAAGGTTCAAAGATCTTGTATCCGCACTGCACAGTACATACTTATACGCATGTACGCGCGCGCAAATAGTGCCTAGCCCTGGTGAATGATACTTCGGTAAATTGATTCAGAAATAACAGTCGAGACCGACAGACAAATTAATATCCCCATTCCTCCGAAGCAAAACAGAGCAAGAAGCGAAGCGGGTCACGGTCGCCATGACCCATGCCTTGGGTCAGTGCACCAGATCGGCGAAGAGGCGGGTGACACCAAGAGATAGAGAGAGAGAGAGAGAGAGAGAGAGAGAGAGAGAGAGAGAGAGAGAGAGAGAGAGAGAGAGAGAGAGAGAGAGAGAGAGAGGGGGGGGGGGGGGGACACCTGATTGGCGAAGAGGCGGGCGAGGGCAGTGTGACACGCTCGGTGGGCGGAAACTCATCACCGGCCTCTTGGCACTTGCCCGGGCTGGAGACACGGCACGTCGACCGTGACTGACATTTCAAGCACCAACAAAATAAAATAAGAAATAAGAAATAAAAAAAGTGATGAAAAGGGAGGGTATAAAGAAAGATAAATATATAAGAAAACATATGGTAGTCGATCAACTGTCTCCTAGCTTATGATTACAGGGAAAAAAAAAAAAAAAAAATCCTTTCTTTTGTTTTCCTTCTTACTTTCTATATTCTTCAGTTTCAGATACTTAGATAGTTGTGTTTTGTAATGCTCATGTGTCTACCTGCATGGGTGGCTTTGATTATAGACGACATGTGCTCTTGTGTGTCAGCAGATATATTTAGCCTCTTTCTCTCTCTCTCTCCCTCTCTCTCTCTCCCTCTCTCCCTCTCCCTCTCCCTCTCCCTCTCCTTCTCCCTCTCCCTCTCCCTCTCCCTCTCCCTCTCCCTCTCTCTCTCTCTCTCTCTCTCTCTCTCTCTCTCTCTCTCTCTCTCTCTCTCTCTCTCTCTCTCTCTCTCTCTCTCTCTCCTCTCTCTCTCCCTTCCTTTCCAATAAACCACCATGAGTGATCGCGCGCCCGACTCAAAAACAAACACGGCGGTGTTGTGTTGCCCTACTGTTGACATCACCTTCCCTTCGGTCGGACATTGAGCCAGAAACCTGCAGGCTTGACTATATTTAAACCTATTCTATAGTCTAGTGTCGTAGTCTTTCTATGGTTCATTACATATCTCCGTTTGTGAGTGAGAAATTGAGGGAGTGGCTAGCCAAGCGTAGGGTGCACGTGCGTGAGGGTCTGTGCGCGCGGGTGGTAACAGTGAAATCACGATATAATGATGATGGGTATTGGGGTATTCTCAGGCTGGTATGTTGCTGTTAGGGGCAGTGATGGTGATAAAGGTAATAAGAATAGTAATAATGGCGATGATGATGACAGTGGTAGTGACTGATATTAATAATGATAATAATAATGATAATAATAACGCGAGAGCCGCCACCTGCGCCTTCCTCGGCGGGCACCGAGGTTGCAGCCTTCACACCGCCAATCTGCCGCCGTAAACAAGGGATATCAATACATCGTGACGTCATTTACCCCCCTTGGTTTATTCGATGCTCGCGCTGAGGGGTAGGGGAAGGAAAGGAGGGGGGCAGGGGAGGGTGGTAGGGGCATTGGGGCAAGGTGTAGGTGAATGAGGAAGGAGGTGGGGGAGGTAGGGGACTAGGGGGGTAGAGGAAGGGGGTTGGGGAAGCAGAGGCCGAAGTTATGGCGTATTATAGGGGGGGAGGGGGGGTTCTTGGCCCACGGACGGAGGTTACAGAGTCTGTTATGGGGAGGGGACGTTCGAACTGGTATTTTGGGTCCAATCTACTGCTTCTTATTAAGGCCGTTTTTGTATCCCTACATTTGAAATTAGTTAAATGATCGGCAGATCTGGGAATTAATTTATTTTAATGCCTCTTGAGACCGGTGGAGTTCTCTGTCTCTCTCTCTCAGTGTACAACTATCTGTCTATCCATCTATCTTTAATCTTTATACATGCATAATGCATACTATATTCATGCATGCATATATATATATATATATATATATATATATATATATATATATATATATATATATATATAATTCACTTTATTGCACGCGTACGCCCGAATCGACCCACAGTCAGGGCGCGAAGGTGCTTACTGCAGGAGCCAGTGGCGGGCGATGAGGTGCCAGATTACCGTACTGTGGGAGGCACTGGCCATCTGCTCCCGTTTATTATATCTGAACCCAGTCCTTGGCACTCAGCACTGGCTGTCTCTCTGTCTGTGGGTATCCTGTATGAGATGCCTTTTGCAAAGCTGTGCATCCTTGCGTGTAACAGATACACAGTCGTCTGTAAAGAGAATTGTGTGTCCATATACAGACGTACATATTTATATTTATGTGCTCCCCTTTCTCTCTCTCTCTCTCTCTCTCTCTCTCTCTCTCTCTCTCTCTCTCTCTCTCTCTCTCTCTCTCTCTCTCTCTCTCTCTCTCTCCTCTCCCTCTCTCCCTCTCCCTCTCCCCATCCTCTGCTTCCTCTTCCTCTTCCTCTTCCTCTGCTTCCTCTTCCTCTTCCTCTTCCTCCTCCCCCTTTCTTCTCTCTGTCCTCTGTGTCTCAGGGTTAAAAGAATGACCATCATTCTCATCCCGCGACAGACATTTCCTTACCTGTTGCGTAGGCGGGAGATTTTGGCAAGCTGTTTGGTTGTTTACTCACTCAGTCTCGTAATATTCAGTTTTATATATAAACAGTCTCATAACTTCGCCATTTGACTCCGTGACAAAATTAGAAGCAGGTGGATTAAAGGGTAAATGTAAACAAGAAGGACAGGGATGTTAGACAGGTGTTGCTGAGTGTTCCCGGCCAGATGTTCCTAAACTGAGCTGTTGCGTCAAGGTGCACGGTGAACATGTGTGGGGCCTGAAAGCTTTCTTTCCATGCTAGAATTAGCTCTCTATCAGTGTCTCTCTCTTCTCTCTTGTCTTCTCTGTCTGTGTTTCTGCCCCTGGCTTTGTCTTTGTCCGTCTCTCTCTTGATTTATCTATCTGTCTATTTCTCGTTTCTTATTCTCACATTCTCTCTATCTATTTTTCTATCTATCTATCAATCCATCCGTCACTCGCATTCTCTCTCTCTCTCTCTCTCTCTCTCTCTCTCTCTCTCTCTCTCTCTCTCTCTCTCTCTCTCTCTCTCTCTCTCTCTCTCTCTCTCTCTCTCTCTCTCTCTCTCTCTCTCTCTCTCTCTCTCTCTCTTTCTCTCTTTCTCTCTTTCTCTCTTTCTCTCTCTTTCTATCCCTCCCTCCCTCCCTCCCTCCCTCCCTCTACCTCTCTCCCTCTACCTCTCTCCCTCTACCTTTCTCCCTCTCCCTCTCCCTCTCCCTCCCTCCCTCCCTCTACCTCTCTCCCTCCACCTCTCTCCCTCTACCTCTCTCCCTCTACCTCTCTCCTCTACCTCTCTCCTCTACCTCCCTCACTCTACCTCCCTCCCTCTACTTATCTCCCTCTACTTATCTCCCTCTACCTCACTCCCTCTACCTCACTCCCTCTCCCTCCCTCTACCTCTCTCCCTCTCCCTCCGTCCCTCTCCCTCTCTCCCTCTCTCCCCCTCTGCCTCTCTGCCTCTCTGCCTCTCTGCCTCTCTCTCTCTCTCACCGTCCCTCCTTTGACCTCACTCTCTCAGTCTGTGTACTCAAAAAAACTTCCTGACAGTGTAAGCAGTTTCCTTCGCCAAGACATACAAACAGCCGAAAGTTCCTCGACAGTTTACCTGCTATCGATTACAGGTACGAAGATGAGGGGAGGAAGGATATGAGGCACGGAGGGAAGAGGAAAAAGAAGAAGAGATAGGAAAATAAATATGAAAACAAGGGGACGGCGGAGGACGAGGTTGGTGTGATAGGTGAAGGTGCCTCTAGCAGACCTAAATGGGTGGCGAGGGGAGCCAGATCTGCCAGGACCTGCGGTTGGTAAATGTCAACAAATCACTCACCTGTTTTGGGCCCGACGAGGTGTAACGTGGCCGCGAGAAGGATCATTTTGCTTTGATAACCTTCGAGGTGCCATCTTGGGCACTCGCGTGGCACTGATGAAAGCTCGGTGCCCGTAAACCCTCGGTTTTTGATCCGAGGAGACGATTGGGATCTTCGCTTTGCCACCGGTTGCGGGTCGATAGTCGTTGTGAGAAAGTTAGGCAAACAAAAACTTATGAATTGAGAAATATTTTGTTGATTTGTTATATATATATATATATATATATATATATATATATATATGTATGTATGTATATTATATATATGTATATATATATGTGTGTGTGTGTGTGTGTTTGTGTGTGTGTTTGTGTGTGTGTGTGTGTGTGTGTGTGTGTGTGTGTGTGTGTGTGTGTGTGTGTGTGTGTGTGTGTGTGTGTTATATGTGTGTATGTGTGTGTTTGTGTGTGTGTGTGTGTGTTATATGTGTGTGTATATATGTGTGTGTGTATGTATATATATATATATATATATATATATATATATATATGTATGTATGGATGGATGTATGTATATATTTATGTATGTATGTATGTACGTGTGTGTGTGTGTGTGTGTGTGTGTGTGTGTGTGTGTGTGTGTGTGTGTGTGTGTGTGTGTGTGTGTGTATATATATATATATATATATATATATATTATATATATATTTTTTTTATTTTTTTTTATTTTTTATTCTAGGCTTGTGTCGTGATTAATGCACAGAAACTAACGACGTGATAAAAAAGGGAAAACATGACGAGGCTTGAGTTTAACGAATTATGCCTGGCTTGGCGTCGTAGGCAGAGAATGTAATGTCAGGGCTCCTCTTGCCAGAAAACTCCCTTCTGTGGGCGATGGTTGATCTCTTGGCCTGAAGCTGCCACGGCGAGCGGCGCAAACGACGCCTTTTCCTTGCAGCTCCCTAGCAGAACGCGTTGCGCCTTTTAAAAAGATTCTCGGTTCTATTCTGCTTAATTTTTCCGCTGTTGGTTATTGAAGGATGGTCTTTATGCTTGGGAAGAGTGTATGTGTGTGTGTTATTTTGTTTTATCATCATTAATATTATAGTTTTCTATTTCTTTATTTATTTTAAATATTTTTGTGTTCTTGGAGTAGGTGGTTTCTCGGATTTAAAAAAAAAAAAAAATAAGCAATTTGTTGTTATTTTGTTTTCCGATACCCGTAATAATCACTGTTAATTCTGTACCGAACGATTCAAATATACACACGTAGGAACCCTAACCCGAATGAGTCACCGAAAGTTCCAAGGCGCTTTAACATGGGTTCCGCCGCGCCTTCGGGTCATAGCGTGGGCGCCAAGGACCGAAAAGAGGAGCTAGGGGGTCTCCGCGGCGCAAGTAACAGCAGGAGTGTGACGAGGATGATGGCGCGTATCCAACGAATGCCTCTGAGCCAACATAAGCGACGGCTGCGTCTACAAGCCCTCTCGAGCGGTACCATACCTTTTATGGCACCCCCTCCGGCTGGCATTATGTTTACACTCCGGGTGGAGGGCGGGGGTGGGGGGGAGTTGGGGGGAAGGGCGGGGACAGGGAGGGAATTACGTTTTAATGCGGGTCGTTTTCTCCTAAAATGAAAAAAAAAAATAAGGATAGCGATAGTCTGATTTCTTTCCGGTTTACGTAGGGGTTACGTGCTTACACTTGTGTTTATCTTCCTTGCAAAGAATTAGATTTTGTGGTTTTGAAAATCGAGATGCGTTGTTCGTCTCCGTTTTCCTTGTTTCATATTATTAAATGTATTTTATCCGTTTCTACAGAAAAGTTTTAATTGCTTTAAATCCATTCCCACGGAAACGCATATTTTTTTCCCCAATCCCCCCCCCCCCCCCCCCCGAGTTCCTGTTACGAGTCACTAACTGTCGTTTTCTGTCTTGCAGCTTGACTCCTGCGATGAATATGAGGACCGCAGGAAGATCAGAATGCGCCTCAAGGCTCTCGTGGCCGAAAAGAAAGGTAATGCATATCTTCTTCGTGGGCATGTTTGGCTGTAATTGTACGCTATTAATAGTTTTGCATTATTAATGTTTTTAAGATTCTGTTTTGCTTTGTATGATGGCTGAAAATAACTTCAAGAACATTTGTATGCAGTGCATTATATGTTCTATTTGCATAAGCAAGATGACTGTATAATTGGACCTCTCTAGATAGTAATACTTTTCATCACTGCAAAATGGTGTTGGCATAAATATATTTTATGAATCATAACTATTACTGTTATAAACATTTCACAAGGATCACTACTGACGTGCGTTGTGTTTTTGCAGGTCTCCGTGAGGAGCTGAGCGGCCATGACCAGAGTCGAGGGTCACGTAGTCAGACCTCGACGGCGCATTCTAGATTCGAGGCAATGTCCAAATCCGCCACTAGTAACACAAAAGACTCTGATTTGCGTAGCAGTGAGGGTGAGTTGGAACCCATAGTTTTCGATCAGTTGAAAGCGTCCCTTGAGGAATATAGACAACGCTTTGGTGACGGGGCTTCCTCTTCTGGCGGGACACACGCGAGGGCTAATATTTCAGCGCGTGGGTCCTCCTCATCTTACTCTTTCCCTTCCAGTAACCCTAAGTCGAGTGAGGAGCACATGTTCGATTCGGGCACGGAGTCAGGGGACGATTCGAGTAAAAACCAGGACGAACTGGCCGTGTTCATGGAGGGGGTGAGGGCGAACATTGAGGAGGCCGTTCTAAGGAATCGCGGGGGGGGTCAGGGAGAAACGCACACAGACGATGATGAGTTTAGCACCGAGTTGATAGGCGAAGTTAATTCAGTGTTAGACAAGTTGAAGACAAATCTTTCCAAGTCGAAGAGTCAGACGTTTTCTGGCTCTGAGGGTCAGGGGGGACAGGGAACGGAACTGCTCTCGCTCATCGACCGCCTCCAGACTTCACTTGGAGGTGTCATGCAGGACCACGAGGTTGATGAGCAGGGCAGGATGGCAGACAAAGACGGTAATGTAGTAGCTCACGATCATGATAGCGATGAGGATGGGGATGATGAAGAGGATGATGAAGAATATGAAGGGGAGGATGAGGATGAAGACGAGGATGATGACGATGAAGAATATGAGGAAGCTGATGCTGATATGGTAGTGCAGCACAGCCCGGAGAGGAATACAAGTGGTGTCATGATGTCTAGTTCCTCGGGTATCTTACATTCGTCCTCTTATGCCTCATCAGGGGCAGGCAGTCCTGCTGTTGTCACAGGAGGACTTAAATTCAGTGTCAACCTTAATGAAGCCAAAGGTATTGTAATGAAAGTTGATGAAATGAACCAAGAGCATAGTCATAGATCTCGCTCCTCAGACAGCTCGTGCTCAAAATCACCAAGCAAGACCTACAGGACACACTCAGCTCACTCGACACCATCAAGCGATCACACTTCTCTTGAGAGGCAGGAAAGTCGCAGTGAAGCACGGGTTGTCCTCAGCTCGGCCATTGGTAAGTGCAAGTCTAGAGAGGAATTGGTGAGGCAGCCGAGCACCGAGCACGAAAACGAGGAGGAAGAGGAGCCAATCCTAGACGAAGAAGGCAATCAAATTCGAGACGGGACACCTGACAGCAGACTCAGTGATCAGGAAGGATACCGCAAGAAGGACAGGAAGGATATTCCTTGGAAGATCAGGGCAGCAAAGAAACGCTTTGAGAAGCCAAATTCAAAAGAGGATATCACTAAAGGAGATAATGTTGCTGCACATTTTGCTGGCACACACATTGTTCAGGATCGACAAAAAACTTACCGTGATTTGTGGCAGCCAAGGCCTACACCTTATAAATTTCAACCTCTTCAAAGTCGTTCACAGAGTAATGTTAGTGTGATGAAAGAGAACTGGCGCCAGATCATTCATTCGGGCTCGCTGGAAGATGTTGGTTTCATACACAAACCTGTTATTGCTAAATCAGGAGGAATGACAAAGAAGGAATACAGTAATCTTGTGACATCATTTTCAGCAGAGAGTATCAGTCCTCATAGCCCGGCTACCAACATGCCAGTGGAGAAACCTGCAAAGCAGCAGGCCCAGCATGACAGCGATAAGAGTGATTCAGAAGACTCAGATGATGAAGGCGAAGTTTTCTCAATCAAACCTTTTGACAGAGTTGGAACAAAGGCTCAGCTGCCAGGAATATTTCACAAACATCATGAACCTTCCATTGTTAAGCCTAGTAAGGTCTTCCAGAAGCTTGAAAAACGTGATGTAATGAAGAAGTCAGACTTCTTTGTGGAAAAGGCTCAGGCTCAATCAGTTGATAGTGAACAAGACATTAAGAAACGACAGAGGAGTCCTAATCTGCAGCTACAACAACCAGCTGCACCAGTGATTCCTCCTCGTCAACAGTTTGCTCAAGGTCCTGCAGTGCCACCCAAGCGACCAACAACCTTGGCCATTCAACCAACTGTTCCAGACTGTCGACCTTTTGATGCAGCAGTAGAGCAGGAAACAGAATTTATAGATGCACCTCCGCCATTGCCACAGAGGGGTGAGTGTCCTCAGCCACCACCTGTCCCACAGCGAGTGGATTCTGGCTCAGCAGAATCAATATACAAACCATGTCCTCCTGCACCTGTGTACCAATTCATTGCAGAGAAGCAGCAAGGTCACCTGTTATCAAAGTCTAAGTCTACCCCCTCTATGCCACCAGGAACCACAGAATTCTACAGACCTCTTGGTAACTTGGCAAGTAAACGCAAGAAGAGTTTTGAGGAAAAACAGAGACTTGAAGGTTTTTATAAGATAAATGCAGATAGGGTCGTCAAAGCCAACTATGTAAGTCGAATCCAGAACCAGCTGCAAAAGCAGATATCAGGAGAAGAGCAGGGAAATGTCAGCAAATGGACTATAAATAAAGTTTCTCGCACAAAGAGTGCTGGATCTGTAGCAGGGATGATTAACAAACTAGATAGCATTGAAAATGTAAGTGGAGATTCTTGGACATACCACCAGTACCATAACAAAATGAACCCTGGAACTGCAGGAAATCCCAGTGATGAGGAAAAATCTCTGACTGATGATCCAAGCTCAAAATTGTTTACTCCCGAGATGCTTGTCAAGATTGCTGTCCACAAGGCTGCTATCAATAAGCAGCTGAGCTTTGGTGAAGAACAAAGGAAGACTCAGGCAGTGCGTGCTGGCTCTGCTGATTCAGACCTAGCAAGCAACCGCGAAAAAGCTAACTATCGACGTATGAATACAGTTGCAGGTACAGAAGTATCAAGTTCTGAATCATATAATGTGTGGCAAGGCGTTCACCAGCATGTACAGCATCAACAGCTAATAAGGAAAAAACAAGAGGAAGAAGAGGAGAGGCTACTGGAATTGCATCGACAAGAGTCGCTAAAGAAAAAGGAAGAACTTGAACAACAGCAAGAACTGCAAAGGCAGGAAGCAGCGAAGAAAAGGCAAGAGTTACAAAGAAAACAAGAATTACAGAAACAAAAGGAACTGGAGCAACAGAGGCTACAGGAATTACAAAGGCAACAAGAAGCAGAAAGGAAACTGGAACTGCAGCGACAGGAAGAAGCACAAAGGCAGCTTGAATTGCAGAGACAGCAGGAAGCTCAAAGGCAATTAGAATTGCAAAGGCAACAAGAAGCACAGAGACAGCTCGAGTTGCAACGGCAACAAGAGGCACAAAGACAGCTGGAATTGCAAAGACAGCAGGAAGCTCAGAGGCAATTGGAATTGCAAAGGCAACAGGAAGCTCAAAGACAGCTTGAATTACAAAGGCAACAAGAAGCAGAAAGACAGCTAGAACTGCAACGACAACAAGAAGCAGAGCGGCAGCAGGAGTTACAAAGACAGCAGGAAGCTCAAAGGCAACTGGAACTGCAAAGACAACAGGAAGAGCAGAGACAGCAAGAGCTGCAAAGGCAGCAAGAAGAAGAGAGGCAGAGAGAATTACAGAAACAAGAACTGAAAAGACAGGAAGAACTACAGCGACAACAGGAGGAACTCCAGAAGCAGCAACAGGAGTTGCAGAGACAACAAGAGTTGCAAAGACAGCAAGAACTGCAGAGACAAAAGGAAGTGCAGATGCAAGAAGAGTTGCAAAAACAAAAGGAATTACAGAGACAACAAGAACTCCAAAGACAGCAGGAAGCACAAAGACAGCTAGAATTCCAGAGGCAGGAAGAACTCAGGAAGCAACAGGAGATACAACAGCAGCAAGAAATACAGCGCCAACAGGAAATTCAGAGGCAGCAAGAATTGCAAAAGCAACAAGAATTACTAAGGCAGCAAGAAGAAGAAAGGCAAAGAGAACTGGAACAAAAACAGGAAATGTTGAAGGAACAGCAGCTATTGAAAGAACAGCAAGAACTCCAGATCAAGATGCAGCAAGAGCAAATACTGCTTCAGCAACAACAGATATTAGAACAGCAGAGGTTAATAAAGGAGCAGCAAGAAAAGCTTCAGAATCAGCAGAAGATTCAACAATTCCAGCAAACACAGCCGCAACAAGCTCCAACAACATACCAAAGTCAGAGTACAGTACAGACTACTGTCTTCCAAAAGCAGAATCAGAGCTCAATACAGGCAGCATCTATAGCACAGAAACAGATGTCTCCACCGCAGCAAGCCGTTTTCCAACCAGGAAAGCCATTAAGTGCCGTGCAACAAGCTGTGCTTGATGAAGAAACGCAAAAGGTAGCTGGATCTACCTCAACAACAAGCACAGTTTTCCAGAGGCAGAAGTCTCAGGAGGGTGTTCGCCCAGGTGCACGGCCACTTACCAAAGTGCCTGTCACACGGCAGGGCAGCATCGAGGGCGCCGCAGGGCTGGTCACCGCGGCACTCACCCGTCATCAGTCTCGTGAAGAGCTTGTTCGCCGAAGGAGTCTCTCTGCTTCAGGCAGGACCGGTAGTCAGAACTCCGTTGGCCGTGGATCTAATGTAGATAATGAAGAAAGTTACTGTGATGATGATGCAGAGGTGAATGACGACGAGGTGTTTGTGGAGTGTTCCCAGACTAAAATACATCATGGGGCTACTGTAGGTGGTGTGAATGGCACACCATTCATTGCTCAGGTTATTGGTCCTGTTACTTCTCCACCAATTCAAGTACAGTCTCCAAAAGTTCAGATGCCACCTCAGCCAGTCCAGATGCCACCGCAGCCAATCCAGATGCCACCACAGCCAGTCCAGATGCCACCACAGCCAGTCCAGATGCCACCACAGCCAGTCCAGATGCCACCGCAGCCAATCCAGATGCCACCTCAGCCAGTCCAAGTACAACCTCAGCAAATACATATGCAGTTTCAGCCTGTACAGAAGCAGTCACCAGTCCAAGCTCTGCCAAAATCACCTCAGGAGAAGTCAGGACTCCGCCGTGTACAGAGTCAGAAGGGTTCCTCAGGCCATGAGGTGCAAAAGGTAACATCACCAGACATGGATCGGTCTAAGAGCTCTTCTGTTTCGTCCCTGCCGGAAAGAGCACAATTACCCACCCAAAAGAGAGTCAGAGCTTTCAATAAGAACTTCTCCTTCGATCAGGTATCGTTTGGGAGTCAGAGTTCTTCTGTATCTTCACTGCCAGACTCGCCAAAATCAGTTGAAAGTCCTGAAGTAGCAAGAAAGGGTATGTTTGGCAGCCGAACCTCTGCAATTAAAGAAACCGATAGAACAAAGAGTTCCTCTGTCACATGTTTAACTGAAAGCTCTAGTAGTATGCAAAAGTCTTCTGTAAAGGTTGTGGGTGCTGCTTTCACTTCTGCAACACGTGATACTTTTCGTGCAAAGAGTTCTTCAGTCTCTACCTTGCAGGAGGATATATCAGCAAAACCTATAGTTCAGAACATCAATTCTCAGAATGTTGGACTTGGTAGGCTGTCACAGTCACTAAAGAATGTTGCTGGATCAGAAACAAAGGAACAAAGCACATTCCTTCAGCAGACTAATCAAGGTGGAGCCAATGTTGCTCCTTCTAGGTTGAAAGCAACAGATTATGTTGTGCCACCGCTTCCAACAACTGCCATGCGTCAGCAGCAGCTTCGGGAACAACAGGCTCGAGAACAGCAACAACAGCAGCATAAAAAGGTGTCTCGTTGGAACAGTAATCCTGACAACACCATGAAACCCAAAGCAAACGAATTTAATGTCCCCCCTCTACCAACCACGAACTTTGCTCCTCAGCAAGGAGTGTCAAGATGGGGCAGTGTCCCAGACTCTGTGTCTAAGCCTAAAACTTCTGACAATATAGCTCCACCTCATCCTACATCCAGTGACCAAGGTCGTCACCAACGCACTCAGTCGTTATCATCCTCTCAGCCGTCAGCCATTCCCCCCTCTGTCTCTGGACCCCCATTCACAACAAATACCAAGAACGTTGCATCTGCAGCTTATAAATTTGACCAGACTGCTACATCAACCACAGGTGCGTCCTCAAACTTAGAACCAATTAGAGAATCAATTCAGCTCAATTCTCAAGGTAAGGTTTCAAGCATGTGGGAAACAGCAGTCTCTTCATCAACATCAACTTCATCTTCCAGTAAGCCCTGGAAAGAGGGTGTAGCTGCAGACGTATCAGGTCGATTTGTCCAAAAGAGTAAGGAAAAACTATTAGAAGGGAAAAGTCAACCTAAAGAGAATGAAACCGTTATTGAAAGTAAAGTGCAAAAGCAAATTAAATCACAAGTCATGGTAGGACAGAAAACTAATGTCAGTAGTAGCACAGTTACCCAGGCAGAAGCCGATAGTATGGGATGGGTAGGTCGAGTTGGTAAATTGAAAGTTGATAAATGGGAAAATGCTGCCTCAAAAGAGGATGTCGTGAAGGAAAAGTCTGATGTTAAAAGAATTGGGAAAAACAAGATAGATAAATGGGAAACTGTCAGTAAGGAAGATCGCATTTATGAAAATACTACTGTGATAAGTACCGAGGTAGTTAAAATGAGAAATAAGGAAAAGAGGGAGAAATGGGAAAATTTAGCTTCAGGGGAATCAGTAGCAGTTACCAAGGAGCGAGAAGAGAGGGTTAAGCGATTAAGCAAAGAGCAAATTCTGCAGTGGGATGGGGGGGTCCCCAAAGCTGAAGAGGGTGTATCAGTTGAGGGTAACCGTGTAAAACGACTCAGCAAAGTGCAATGTGAGAAGTGGGAAGCAGCAATGAGTACGAGTGAAAAAACCGATGAGGAGAAAGCAGTACCATGGAAAGACCCTTCAACAATCACGTCGCAGGTCAGAAAGGAGATTACAAAGTTTGAGGATGGAGGGAGCACAGGATCTCCATGTGACTCCAGAGAAGCATCTCCCCCTCCCAGAGGTGTTGTGCGAAGATCAAGTTCAGGTTTGATCAAGAAGACTTTAGCTGCTTTTGAACAGGGCTTACCCGACAGGAATGAAGCAGAACTCACTCCTTCACCTGGTCTTAGACATTCAAGTTCTGGTTTAGTCAAGAAGAATATCGCCGCTTTTGCTGATATGACAGAACCCGAGGTGTCAGAGTCGTCCAGTGCGGTACCACTACGGCACTCCAACTCTGGAATTATTAAGATGGGTCTCGCCAAGTTTGAGGGTCAGGGCACCCCGGACTCTCCTGCCGACCCTGAGTCAACATTCTTGGAGAAACGACGAAGCTTCCACGATTCTCACACTGAACGATTCTCTGCTCTGGTGGAGAAAACTGAACAAGGAGGAACTGTCCAGTCCGTCAGCATCAAGATCCCTGTGGATCTTTTGCAAGCAAAGCAAAAGAGACCTCAGAGTCTCGCCTTCTATCCTGCTAATACTAAACCAGAACCCGCAACAGCAGCTAATATACCATGGGGTAAAGAGCCTAAAAAACGGCAGACTCCATCATCAATTACTCCAAATGCTGTTTATGCGCAAGGACAGTATGAAGCCTCCATGTCACCCGAAAGTGCGGAAAAGAAGCGTAGGGAAATAGCTGCATTTTTCCAGCAGTCTAGTCAACAGATATCTCATAAGTTAGAACAAAAGTCTTCCGTAGTAGTTAGTTCAACAGTAAGTAAAACAAGCACCGACCATGACGAATTAGCAGATTCATGGGAGGAGCTTCTTCAGGGGACAGAATTAGACACTTCGATAGATCAAGCATTCTCGGATGCACTCCTTAAAGATTTAGATATTGTAGAGGACGAGGGTTCACCCGGGTCAGAGTCCCGTCGCCGAGCTCAGAGTGAGGGTGTAGTGGAAACTTCTGACGATGAAATGTCCGAAGTGGCACGTGAAGCCAAGACAATGCGTTCGCAAACGTTTCAAGAGTTCTCAAGTCTAGTGGTGGAAGGTCAGAGTGTACAAAGTCAAAGTGAGAGTGAAGACCTTCGTCAACAGGTCCTCATTCAGACACATTGCCTCAGTCAACAAGCAGTTGGTAGTGTCGAGATCAGTTCGACCTCTGAGGGGCAAGAAGTGCACCTAAGTGACACTTCGGAGCAGGGTGGGGAGGGTGAGCCTCGGGGTGAAGGTGGAGACGATAGCAGTAGTGAAGCTTCTCTAGGTATGTCTCAGGGTTGGACTAACAGCAGCTTCATGGTAGGTGAAACTCGTGGGCACTTACCCATGGCTGACCAAGGCATGCCAAAGGGCTGCCACACTTATTCTCGTGCTGACGACGCCGTGCCCATCTATTACAAGACAATCGATGAAAAAAGTCAGCGTCCAAAGTTCCTTAGTCAGATATCATTTACGTTACAACTTTGTCCAGAACGCGCAAGCAGTCCAGTGGGCAGCAGCAGTAGCGAGAGTCTCGGGGGGTCTACCGGGTCAGACAGCGAGGGAGGGTTTGCCGACGAAGAAGATAATGCAGGTATTGGGAAAGTCACAATAACGAGCCCTGGGCCGAGTGCGCACTCGCCCAGATTCCGTGCAAGGCCGGCATTCCTCATCCCAAAGATTACCGTAACCGATCTTGATGCCGGAGCCCCGAGCGTGGCAGCCGATAACGCTCCGCCAAAAGACGGCAACACCGAACATTTCCTTGCTGTCTCCGACTCTCAGCAAAATGTCATCATTACGCGGCGCCAGAACACAATTGCTCAGAAGTTTTTCAAAGGTGATTTTAATGACGTGTATGCTGATAGACAACGTAGTCCTTCGCCGTCCAAAGAGAGGAAAACCGTGTGTAGAGAAGGATCCGGCGCTGAAAATCCCGCTTCAGTTCTAGAACAAAACAATGCTCAAGACGCCCGTGGCTCGCAGGATATAGAAACAGGTGTTCCCAAGGACCCGGATGATGACGGCGGAGGCGGGTCGGAGGGGACGAGATCAGGGAGAATTTTGGAGTTCAATTTCACGGGTTTGGATGGTCGTAAGTGGACGCGGCCGTATATTCTAAAAATGAGGGGAGAAGGGGAAACTGAAGAAGATGACTTTATTCCGCTAGTCAGCGACGTACCGGGAATTAAACCGGTTATTGTCTCGTTTTCCGAAGCTGGCGCATCTATATCGACCGGGTCTGAGAGTGTAATGTCACCTTCATCATCTACGTCATACCCACAATCGCCGCAAACGCTGTCGTCATTAAATGATTTATCAGTTTCTTCATCGTCATTAACTTCACAAACAAAATCATTGTCGCAATCAAATTTACAAACAGTTATGCAAAAAGAAAAATCGTCACCTTCAAAAGCACAGTCATCTTTAACACAGTCACCATTATCATCGTCTTTACCTGCATCTTCATATTTATCGTCAGCTGAAAGGCCTTCCTATTTACATTTGCCGCATTCGTATCGGGCCACAGAATCCGGTCATTTACATTCCACTTCTAATTCACCATCAACCTCTGCTTCCTCGCCTTCCACACCTTCGAGTATTTCGCCGTCAGTCTCGCCACTCATATCACCATCGTCACCGCCGACCATGAGCATGTTACCCGACCTGTTACAAGACTGTTACCCCGTTTCGTCTTCCGAGTTCTCACCCGAGTCACATGACCTCAGCGAAGCCATTCCCGATTCCGCGGTTTGCGAATTCGTTTACGATCGGGTCGATGACGGCGACTTCGAAAAATCAAAGCAGAAAGAATGCGAATCAGATTTGGAATTCGAGGATGAGTCTGACAGTGAATCATCATCGTCTATAGACTCTGGTACAATTATTACCGTCGTTCAAAATCCAAAATTAACTCAAGACGTCAGGATTCGAACTTCTGACTCTAGTATAAGCGGGGAATATGTACGCGAAACACCTGCACCGGTCGATGTGGTATGGGATGAACGCAGCACTCTCGTGGGATTCACTTATATCGATGAAGACGAGGAACATGCGCTGGGCGTAGCGAGTCACGAAAGAGGGGATTCAGGGTCGCTCGCAGGTGAACCCAAAACGCCCCTCAGAACCAGCCCAGACATCTGGCCTCGCGAACCCCTTCCCACTCGAGGGAACGACATAGGCGTTGACGAGAGTGCGATCAGAGACACGAACGTCGGAATGGACGCGTTGAGGGCGAGCTTAAACGAGATGGAAGTCAGGTGGTCAGCCGGGGAAAGGTTCCACGAGCTCACATTAAGTGCTCGACAGCAACAGCAAGACGAACTCATGTTCGTTGCCTGTGTTGCTCTCTCGGTGTATGCACTATTAGTCCTGTGTACGTAGTACAATGTACATGGATTGTTTTGAGCAACTTTTTTTTTTTTACGAATAGAGTAAAAGCTTCGAGGATAAAAGCTTTGACGCTGCTGTTGATGCTTTCCTATGACCAAGTACTACTGTTTATATCGCCCCACCTCATGCTACCATATGGCTCTAAGCTTCATTTTTTACATTAGAGTACAAATTACTCCGCTTTTTGGCCCATTGATGTACTATTTCTCTCTTTCCTGTAAACATGACTTCATTTGGTTTCATTACTTTTTCTTTTTTGTTTATTTTCAAGCTTCAGATCAACAGTGAGAGGTAAGAGTGTGTAGAGACAGATGTAACAAGCACTGCAGTAGTCTGGACTGTGTAGGTTGTATACATTTCCAGATCCCGCTGTTGTAGGATTTTTTTCTCTTTATTTTTGTTGCATTTATATTTATATTTATGTGTGTAAATAACCACCTTCGACAATTAAAGGGTCTAATCTTATGTCCCTGTGTGATATGAATAACGTGAATGCATGAAGCCTTTACTAAATATTCTAATAGATTTTGAGTGATTTTTTTATGCATTTTACTGGTGATTTAATTTGCCTTGTTTGCTTTTTAGTTGAAAAAGGTTGAAAGTATTTAAAATGCATTTTTACTTAACCCTCCCCCATCAGATGTGCACTGAAATTTATCTAGTCATCTTCCCTCCAGAGAGATTTTCAGAAATGGTATTTATTAGATTTAAAAAAAGAATTATGAGCTGAAGTCCGTCTGCCTTGCTGGAGTATATTCTTAGAGGTGGAATGATTAACTTATGGACAGAATGTTTTGGTGTTTTGATGTTCTTTTTCTCTCTTACTATTTTTCTTGCTCGTCTCTTTCTTTTTTTCTTCTATTTTCTCTCTTTTTTGCCTTAGTGACTACCCATGTATAAAAGTTGAGTTTACGTGCTAGCAGAGAAGCCCGTAGATAGATTGCGTTCAAAGTTGTTAGCATGCTTCAATATTTTTCCCTTTTTGCCGAGTGTCACCAGTGCTGATATATGCATATACTGTACATATACATATATATATATATATATATATTATACACACATACACATGTATATACATGTATACATATATATACACATACACACACACACATTTATATATATATACATATATGTACGTATATATACATATATTCATTACTCATACATACATATATACTCACTCATTCTCTCTCTCTCTCTCTCACACACACACACACACACACACACACACACACACACACACACACACACACACACACACACACACACACACACACACACAAACACACACACACATATGTGTATATGTGTGTGTATATATATATATATATATATATATATATATATATGCATGTGTGTATTTATGTATATGTGTATATCAAATCATTGCGCTCTATTTGAGGTGTGGCGTTGTGCCCCGTAGTGAATGTAGATAATTTTAACTGCTTAGGATATTAATTAATATGTATAATGTTACTGGAGTTAGTTGCTACAAATCTTCTAGTATGTACAGGAGTTGCTTATAATTCACCCAAAGCTTTTTAGTGTGTCTGCACATGACAAACAGAAGAGAGAGAAGCTTAACGTTAACTTGATTCTTTTTTCTCACCTTTAACGACAGTATATAAAAAAAAATGTCCTAAGTTTGGCACATTCAGGCTTCTAGATTTCCATTCTGATCTTCGCCTCCGTTCCTCAGAGATGTCGATATTTCGATCTATAAAATTGTAATGAATATCAAAGTCTTTCATCGAGCATGACGCTGGAACATTCTGACCCATTTAGAGCTCGGAATTCTTCGCGAGATCTCCTGGTTAAGGTGACGGGCTTCGGTGCGATTATTGTGTCCTTAAACTGTTCATGAGATGACTGGAGGTTTCAGCCTGCCGATCCTTGTCACAAACAGCTGTTTATTATCCTTTTTTTCCCTAATGAAGACTTAGAGGGGATAAATTATATACATAAATATCCTTCCATTCAGATCCTGTGGATATCCCCCCCCCCTTCCCCCCAGTGTAGTTTTATTTTATTAACACTTACCGTCTCTTTAACACAACCCCCACCCTGCCGATTTTATCCCGCCTCATTCCCTCCCTGTACAGTACTATCCCCATAAGCCAGCAGCAGCCTGTCCTTCCTCCCCCCTCCCCCTCCCCCCTACCCCTCCTTTTGCCTCCATTGCCTCTCCGTGGAGCTTGCTGAAAGAGGGCCAGGTTGTAGTGGCATGTTTGTGTTGTAGATGTGGCCCTGGTTAACGAGTGGTTGAAGGAGAACTTCCCGGATCAGCGAAGGCCAGGTGGCTCCCGGCCAGGTGGGTATCGAAGCGCCACCTGACACTGTATGACACACCCGACACCGTATGACACAAACACAACAGCCCTCACACTTCGTACATTCACGGTCATTCATAATACGATGCACATTCACAGTTACACTATTTCGCACGTGTTCACTAATATACACATGAGTCACAAGTATATACACGACAAAGACAGCAGATATGCAAAGACACTGAACAAATAGGCACATTCTCTATCAAACAAATATACAGTTGAACATATAAAACATTTCACTTGTTCATTACTGATTTGTTTCAACCATTCAGCATGCCAAAGTTATAAATAATTGTGTGAATCTTTACATACAACTAAATATTATAGTATTTATATTTAACTCTTGTGTACAGTTTTACAAATATTTTTTTTTTTTTTTTAATATATATATAAAACACCCTTCCTGTAAAAATTGTATCATAAAAAATCTGAATTTTGTAAAGAAATCCATTTAACTCCCTCGTCTGTGGGAATTGCATCATAAAAAGAAAGAATTTTGTAAAGAAAACCATTGAACTTTCTCGGCCTAACTTCTGGACTTCTTTGTATTGCTTTTTGCTTCTTGCATTTAACTCAGGCGGCCTAAAACAGTGAATAACACCACTCAAATCAGCTTACTAATGAGTGACAGTAGATGTTTCGCCGGCGACAAGGCATGATAAGAGACCCTATTTAATTGCCACGATTTCCAATGTTCGTAATTAAAAAAATATGTATGTAAACAGCACAGCGCCACTTCCCTTTGTGTCTGCCAAGTGCCTTAAGCCAATACCCTCTCGGCGAGGTCGGAGTGTGATCTGCCAAGGTGGGAAAACGTCAGCACAGTATTTCCAGGAAGAGGAGACCGAGATAAGCAACCACGAGTTATATCGGGATGAGAAGAGAAAAAAAGAAGGACGAAGGAGGGAAGGGGAAGAGAAATAAAGGGAAATCTTGTCATATAATTCGAAACTTTTTAAAGAATGCAACGATGAAAACCGTCTGGGATTTTAGCTGTGGTGAATGAACTTACAACAAAAGGCGGTTAGACACTGGAGATAATGGTTAGTTTACTTACTCTTTTCCTTTAATTAATTTATCACAACCTCGTTATCCCCGTCGCTGCCACCGACATGCTATTTCCCTTTCTTCCTCTCGTTCCCAATCCCTCTGTTCGAAACCGGCTGTCTAATCGCGTTCACAAATCAGCGTGTAAAGTATGCGTGAGGGAGACCACAAACAAGACGATTTTGCAGACAGCTTAAGTAGGTTAGTGGGTTGTCTGTCTGCATGCTGAAAGAGCGATGGCACGAACAAGCCTGTCATTGGTTGTCATTTCTGTTGTCTTCAGATGGTTTTAGTTGTTCTTCGTTCAGGTTTTCGGCGGTTTGTCATTTCTTTAAAGGTTTGCATTGTTTTGGTTATTTATTTTTATTATATTATTACTATTAATATTATTTTAGCTTATAGTCTTTCAATCTTCAGTGTTCGTTCTTTTTTTCCGAAATATTTCATTAGCACAATTGTCATTTCATTGTTATTGCACCAGTTTTCGTGTTCTTGTTTATTAGTTTTTAGTGCTTTTGTTATGCGCAAAAAAAAAAAACGATAATTAAATTATTTGCATTCGATACTCAATTCTTTGACACTGAATTAGCAGTTTTTATTTCGATTTTTTTTCAATTCTTAATAAAAAGACGATATATATATACATATATATTATCTCATAATACATTCAGTTGGTGACCTGTATCTGTACATGTCAACGTGGACACTATTAAGATCGCAGCTCCTTTAGGTCACAGAATGTCGCGATGTATGCCACACACCTGGTCGTGCGTGCGTCACAGGTCCTCTGGGGGTCGTGTCTCCGGGAATTTCGTTCATCTTTTAGACATTATTTTGAGGAAACCTCATAGTTATTGCGAAGCGAACTCATTATAACCACATAAATACGTAGCGCAAGTTGCCCTAAGCTTTTATTAACTGCTGCAATAATAAGTTTCACCTCATGACAAAGGGACCGACTTCCGAGAACTGCTGGCAAATATTCTTAAAGAACATGGCACGGTGCCATCCATTGCCCATATCGCAGCTGTCGCCCGTACTCACCAATTGTCCAAGGCGGGGATTTGGGCGCGCGGATTGCGAGATGGCAAAAATTCCCAATTAGCACGGATTTGTGGCCGACTTCCGGGTGGGTGAGGTTAGATACACCAGCGATGGCTGAGCAGCTCAAAGGGGCTTTAAAGCGTATTGTTTTTATTTCAAACCATTACAGGTCGATGGGAGTATTTGCCAGAAGCTTCGGGTTGAAGAGAAAAGCATATCCTCTTTTATCTGCGGGATTGAAAATTCGTTCAGTTTAAGGCTCGACAGTCGAGATAAAGGTCTTAGGGCTATCGCTAAGGTACTCGTGGCTCCGGCGAAAAAATGCGGCCATGGCCGACACAGAATTAACTTCGAAGAAAAGGTATGGTGACCCATAGTGGATGACAGGGCTCCCAGATGTCCAGGTGGCACAGATCCCCTCAACCATGTCAAGAGCGGGGAACCCCATAGCAGGGTACTTCCTGAGACACCAGCTATATCTTGGGCGACGTTCAGCACGAGCCATCAGTTGAGGCCAACAGCACCTCGTGAACGGACAATCACCCGCTACGACACTTGAGTACCGAGGACTCTGGTTGTACCCGGCGCCACTCTTGGATTTCCGTTGGGCATTCGGCGTTTTGGAAACGAGAAAGAACATCGCGATTTTTCATCAAGATGGCTTGTGTGGTTGCTTATCCGGGTAATTGGTCTCAGGTTTATTTTATTGATAGTTACTGAAAGTACGAAGGAGGGAAACAGATTTTAAAGCTTCTTGAAGAAAATAGAACAAACATAGTTCTTTATGGCAGTAAACGATCACATACAGATGCTCGGCGAGGAAATTATTGGAAGGCTTGGTGGTGTTAGTTCCCTTTTTTTATTTTTGTTATTGGTGAAGTCAAATATAGTAATTCTGGACTAATGTGATCCCTTTAACAGGAGACTCCAAGACTTCTTCCACTGTGTCACCCTTCGGCGTGTCCCGCACCTCCAATACAGAATCTCGAAGCTCCAGCCAAGGTATGTTAGTCTCCCCTCACTAATTACATGTACTAGATCCAGTCTTGTTGCATACCTACTGTATAACTTGAAGTGTCATGTGCACTCAAAATGGATTGAAGAAACACACAAATACACTTTCTTTTGATGCGGCCATTGATAATATGTATTTTTTTTCTAATAACTGATTAATATATATATATATATATATATATATATATATATATATATATATAGCTTTACAATAATGTTAGGAGAACGACCGCAAGAGAAAATCAGTCCCCGTCTGTCAGTTGAAGACGAAACAAATGTGCCGTGGCCTGTCAGAGTAACAGAAAAGTAGACTTAGAACTGCCTACCTCTCATTTTTATTCCTCATAATGGCCTACGACATTAATTAATAGCTCTTCACTATTTTCACCCATTTTTTACATATTCTCTCAGATATATCCTTATATATAACAAAGAGCACATGCATACACGAATTTAATTTTAATTTGATTTTACTGTTATATCATGGAAAAGGGTTGCTAATAATTGATATATGAAGTAACAGAAGAGAGAGAGAAGCATAAATATTTTTGTTTTTATTTTTGGTTTAATGATTTTAGCATAATACCACAATGTTATAAGATCTAAGTGTAAAAATTCGTTCATTCTTCATGCCACATAATCCTTTTCTTTTCAGTCAATGTCCAAAAGAGTTCCTATTCCTCATCCAGCTCCTCCTATAAGACTTCCTCCTCCATGAGCAAAGGTGCGTCTTGGCAAAGGTGTTTCAGGAGGGAACTTCATTTTTATCTGGCTATATATTTCTCTGGAGAAAGAGGCGGAAAAGGAGAAATGAAGCAATGAAGTTCATTTGAATCAGTATACAGAAAACCTTGTTTGCAAAGGAGTAGTAATGGTATTGATTAATATTGTCTTAAAATTGAAAGTAAATCAGTGCATTTGTTATTTGACTATGCCATTATATTATTTTTTTATTTTTCAGTTGACAGCAAAAAGGTTGTGTCCCCATTTGACAAGTTCAAGCAAATGGACTCGCAGACCCCCCGCACACCAAAGTAAGTCCCTCTTAAGAACTGGAGGTTAATTGCCAGAAATGTACATTCTTCAGTCCATAGTATCATTAGCAGCACTGGGTCTTCAAAGCACTATGAGCAGGGATCTATTCCTATGTGACAATAATGCTTTGAATTCATTTTGCTGATGATATTGATATGGTAAAGGGTTCAAAAGTGGATAGAATATGGATGAAATTATGTTTGCTGAAGAAATAAATAGACCTAAGTGGTTGGATATTCTTAAAGAAAAACTGCAAATGTCATTTCATCCATCTTTATGTTTCTTGTTGTCATTAGGGGGAATAGACTTGGGGCATAAATAGACATTGCTTGAAAAATTTTGCTTTCAGGGTCACAGTACAGGGTGGTTATTGTATATACTGTCATGTATAATATCTATTTTTTTTCTTCAAGATGATTTCAGGTTAAAACTAGTTCAGTTGCTTAATCGTAGAAATGTCTCCTGTGCTTGGTGTACCAGCCTGTTTAGACTGGATAGGTAGTTCTTGGAGAGGACAAAGGACAGCCTCCAACACATGTTAAGAGTGCTTTGTGCCATTCATTGTATAAACAGAGCTTTTGGCTATAAAGTTTGATTATGTTGTACTGCAGAACTTGATAATGTAATGTTAAAAATATGCATCGTAATAAATTCACACTAAACTCCACGTCATTATCAGACTCTGCTTTACTGCATTAATCAAAGTGAATGATATGTGCATTGTTACTCTTGGGATATTTTGCTTAAAAGTAGTCTTCAAACATTATTACACACATCCTTGAAGATTTTTTACAGGGTATACATTAGAGCATATTTATGTTTTTATATCTTGTTGTATTTCTACCCATTTATTGAGTATATTGTTTCCTCTTCATATCTCTGTCTTCTCTGCCTGGTTCAGGCTCTCCCACACCCTGTATATGGCCAGGGCATACCTGTGGTGCTTGTGGTGTCACCCTCCCACATCTACAATTACCTGTGCTTCCCATACACACCTATAGGTTTTCTCCCTAGATTATACAACTGATCATTGGTTCCTTCTAAATCAATGGTTAAAGATTTCTTGGGACAACATCTAACTCCTCCTGTGTTTCCCCAGTCCCTTCTCCTTGGCCCTGCCAATTATCAGACACAATGCTGCCACAATCAAAAAAATCATCCTAGACTTCTGTAAGAGATCCACAGCAGAGTACGAGAGTAAGGTAGAGTTGGATCACAAGGTTCCCAGTGTTCTCTTAGATAGAACATCGCCGCTCTCAGCTGTCCCTCCACTGTTGGTGTTTGGAAAGATTTTGTTGAAGTGGATGGATTATGTAGCATACTGATTGGTTATGCCTTCTAACCACTGTTATTATAGTGAAATGAGTATGCTCCATCTGCCATCTGACTGTTCATACACAGGCTTCCCAAACACGACTTCTATAACTTGGTGTGGTTTGCTCTCGATATCTCTTTTTCCAGCTCTGTGATTAGCTAGAGTGGCATCCCCCTTAGAACAGAATGATTACATTAGAGTCCAGCTGCTTCCCACTGCTTTCCTTGCCCCTTAGAGCACACACAGACACACACAGTCTGCATAAAATGTACTATCTTGTACAATGAATACAGAACTGTTGACTAATAGTACACCATGAATGGACAGATTATTTTTTTTTTTTAGATAGAGCCCTAATAATTGTGATTTATGTTTATAGTATATCTTCACTGTATTTATGTATCTATTTGGTTAGATACTGTTTGATTGTCTTCCTTATACATTTGAATAATGTTTGAAAAATGTGATAGGGTATGTTTATAGTCAATGTGTAGATCTAGTTTGTGTTTGTAATATACGTCTGCGTATATAGTGCTGATATATGTGGGTTGAGATATTTTTGTGTGTTTTGTGGTTTAAAGAATATTTTGCTTATGTGTCATGAAAAATCTGCTATTCTTTGTGTTTTTTGTTCAGAGTTCTTCGCTTTTCTGTCGTTTGTGTGTGTGCAAGTGATCCTTGTTCATCTTTCCTCTATTAACAAAAAAATAACAATAGATCTTAGCCTCCCTTAGAGAAAAAGTGTAACTACAGTATAGAGCAGAACTGCTGCATGATTTGTGTAGCACGAGGCACTAACCAAAAGGGTGTCTGCTGGCTGCTCTCTACTGCTGGTGCTGCTACTGCCTGCTGGTCAATGCTGCTTCACGGCCTCTTCCTCCTTCTACAGCTCTAAGTCGAAGTCTGCGGGTGGTGGCCCACTTTTCCAATTATCCAGTCAACTTGGTCGCAGCGCCTCAGGGGTGAAGGATATGCTGCTGACGTGGTGCCAGTGCCGCACCCGCGACTATAAGGTACACAGGGCCTCCATGGGGCTTCATGCATGTAGCCCCAAGACACAAAGTAACACTGCACCATGCAACAAGACGGCAGAAACACTATATTGTCCCATTCCACTTTCAGACAGTGGTAACAACAGTTTTCATGTTCTAGGATATTTTCAAATTTCATTTCTCAAGTAAAAGAGCAAAAATGATTCTCAGAGAATAACAAAATTCTATTGATATTCAAAATTTCAAAGAGATTAATGTTATTTTTTCTTTATAGTTTCCTGAAAGCTTCATGTAGACATATTTAAATTTATACTCAGTTATGCTCCATACAAAAAAATAAAATAAAATCAGAACCACAATTGGTGCAATGAGTGGCAAGATTATGGCCCTGGTCTTTGCCAGCTGAACACAATTCAGCAGCAATAAAACGAATAACCTGAAAGAATTTTATCCAATTTCCATTATAGATGATGAGAAAATGTTGACACGACAGATTTGGACGAAGGATGAGGAGAATGTTGGGAGAAATTTCAACATTGTCCTGTACATAATACAGCTAGTTTTATTTTTCTGTAATTGTTAGCAAATAGATTTAGAACCTTTGATCTTAAGGTTCTTTTACACTCTTCGATCCTTGATTATTAGTATACATTTAGGGGCAGTAGTGTGTGCTTGTTTGTAGTGTTTTTTTTTATTGTAGTTTATGCATGACAACACTTAGAGCAAGTTAATGACTTTGAATCATAGTTACTGACAGATTTTTTTTTTTTTTTTTTTTAATGTCTTTTTACAGATGATTTTTTTTTTTTTTTTCCCACCTCTAACATACATATTAAAGTGCAAATTATACTATATACTCATATATAATATAATCATTTGGAATGATTTTCATAACAAGAAGTAAGTTTTTTCAGAAAGGCCAGACTTATCCATTCTGCTATATTTTAAGTTTCTTAAGATTTCTGTCCTACAATATTTCTACACACATGATGCTTAAAACCTTACCTATTAATGCAGCAATTGCTTTAACCATATTTACTTAACCAAATTATGTCATATGCAAAAAAAATTAATAATAGAATAAATTGGCTGAAATGTTGCAGATAATTTTGCAAGAAGCACCATACTTTCATCTCCATATCCGGAGACAAAATCTTCCATAGCTATCCTTTTGCTTAAGACAGATGATAATTCACATCCAGAATATTTTCCTTGCCTCGGATTACTACGGTTGTCACGCTAACCTCTCACTTCTCACCAAAACAGGGAGTAAAGATTGAGAACTTCAGCACAAGTTGGAACGATGGTATGGCCTTCTGCGCTCTCATCCACCACTTTTACCCAGATGCCTTTGACTTCGATAAACTCGACCCCAAGAATCGTCGTTACAATTTCGAACTTGCTTTCAGAGTGGCAGAGTAAGTACTAGTTCTTAAAATTCACTATGTTTATGGTCATTATTATTAATTAGATTAAGAGAGAGAGAGAGAGAGAGAGAGAGAGAGAGAGAGAGAGAGAGAGAGAGAGAGAGAGAGAGAGAGAGAGAGAGAGAGAGAGAGAGAGCTAGAGGGAGAATAAGAAAGAGAGAGAGTGGATTTTGAGATCAAGAACATTATCAAGAGAGAGAAAAAGGAAAGGAAAAAGAGAGAGAATGAGAATTTTAATACATTTTTACTATTATTATATATTTAGTAATGAATTTCTTGTTGTTGCAGTGAGAAAGCTGGTGTGATGGCACTCCTTGATGTAGAGGACATGGTCGTGATGAAGAAACCAGACTGGAAGTGTGTCTTCACCTATGTACAGAGTCTTTACAAGAGACTTAAGGACGAGTGAGAAGAGACAGCCAGAGCTTGTGTAGTACTCTTTCTAACTTTCATTTTCTCAAAGGTGTAATTTGAGAAAGTGTACCCTGTGAACTTTATTTTTAAAGTCTAAGACTTCTGGTTGATTTCCACTCGTGTCTTGTCCACTGCGACAAGTGGACACAACAGATGACTGTGTCACCTTCATCTTGGGAGTGTCTGCAGCCCGTGTCGTGTGTCTGTCGTCTAATCATCATTTGTTCTTCATTGTCTCCTAGATCTGATACAGAAAATACCATGTAGTTTTTTTCTTTTTGTTTTTGTTTTTAGTAACACCTAGTATTTATTTATTTATTGTCCATATTCTTCTGGGACCAAATTCATGAACAATCATCCAGTGGAGTGTGTTCAACGTGATCGAAAGAAGTTGAAAAATATTCAAATTGTGTTAGTAAAAGATTCCTCAAAAGTGTATAAAATTTGGAAATCTCAAAGAGCACTCAAGGCCATATCAGAGTTCCATGTGTGCTGACAGAATGTTGAAAAGTGCTGAGGGGAAATTCATCAGTTTTGATGTTTGAAAAATAATTAAATACTTTTGTAAATTCCTACATATATATATGAAATATATATATATATATCTTGTGTTGAAGACAAAAAAAAAAACAAAAAGCAAAAAAAAATATCCAGAAATTGCTGAATATCCCTTTTGGAGCATGGGATGTTTATATTACTAAGTGTAAACTCGTTCCAAGACTTTTTTCTTCATTATTGTAATTGAATTTGTGGTAAGAGGTCTCACGTTCACATACTCTACGAGTAGTGAATGTTGTGCTGTGACGTATGTCTAACATGTGCTAAACTTTGTTCTCATAAAGAGCTCAATATATTTGTCTGCAAAGGTATATAATTTAGTTTAGCCTCATTGAATATGAATAACCATTATTAGGGTTAGGGTGATGCTTTTTATATCAAGCTATTCTGTTCTACAAATTTTCAGTTTTATTTCAAAGGTCATATGTTGCTACTATGATTTAGATACGTAGATTTTCTAGTATATACTCACTGTGTTACATATTTTCACAGTCTATTAGATAATTTTTGCAATATTAACATCATTATATAAGTTATTACAAAATTTGTTGGTAATATTATATTGATTTATTTAATACCTACAAAGAGAATAATAAGTATAAAATATTTAATGTTTATTTAAAGAGTCAAAAGTTTATCAAGTTAAATGTTTTTTTCTGCTCTTT
>NC_061838.1:23919944-23942444 GCF_019202785.1 Penaeus chinensis | reverse complement strand
ATAGGACTTCCTGGCTCAGTTTTTGGTAAGTTTGCATAAATGTTTTATTTTATCAAATTGCTTGCACTACACCATTAAACATCTGTTGAGATTACCACAACTGGTTGCATAATTGATGGACTATTGTGCATTTTAAGTTATTTACATAAGCCACAGGTTGGAAAAGCCTGGAGAGTACTGATATATACAGTTCAGTGTTTCTTTTCCTTCTTATTTAACTTATTAAAAATTAGGAATAAGCAAACAAGAATAAAGTCCTTTAACTTTATTATAAAGAATATATCATCTTCTCGTATAATACCTAAATCCATGAAAAAGTTTAAGTTTTCAACCTAAGTTAGGTCAATAAAGATGACAACATTGAGTGATCTTCAACCAAGATAATTTTGACTAAGAAACAGTCTGCCAAATGATCCTCGATAAGCCAAACACAACTCAATAATACAACATGTCAAAATACATGACAAGGCTAACTACTGTCCTGTTGTTATGATGTGACCTTTCACTGTGCAATCCACTCAAGAATAATGAAAAGAAAGGAAAAAAAGTAATATGCCTACTAACAATTAAAACAGACTAGTTAACATTCACTGACATAATTTCACTAAAACACCTAGCAAACTTATGGCTAATTCTGAATCACACAGATTAACACATGTGAAGCTTGTTGAAATAAGGAATGGAGAGAAGCTTAACTATAAGATCAACAAATGAATGTTGTACATAAGCTTGCATTGTTCTTTTATGATTCAAATATATGGTTAACTACTCTTTTTTTTCCTATGAAATAAATACATATATATTTGTATATAAAATGCGTGGATATACCACTATTACAAAATCCTTTTCCGGTAAAAAGCAGACACATGCACTTGCCATTATAACTTAATATCCAGTAAATTGCATAACTTGCACACATGTTAGATAGTGAAAGCATTTATGTTTTCTTAAACAAAACCAATATTTTCTTTAGTTATAATTAACTCATAAATATAAAACTAGAATATGGTAATGAGAGCAAACACAGCATAGAGAAGTGCACATGGATAAGCAACTAAAGGCTGCTGGTGATCCATAGCCAAGCCTGTTACAAACAATTTAGAAGCTGAAACTGAGCACCAGAGGATGGCTGCACCTGTCAAAACCATACCAACAGCACCTTGAAGAGATATGAGTACATTAACACCTGCCAATCCAACCATGGGCAACAGGCAATACCCAAGAATACTTACGACAACACCTAAATTTACACCTGACATTGACATCATGTTTAGGAGACCATACATTGACACGCATCCTAACATGCCAATGCCATAAATATAACCAAACTGTGCTTTACCGGAGAGAAGAAGGAAACTACCAAAGGCTAAACAAAATGCTAAAGGACCAGCCAAATCTGTGTCCTGTAGAATCATGGGGTTGGTGCGTCGCATAGGGTTCAAAACTGTGAGAGTTTTCTGCAAGATGGATTCTGGGTTGATTCCTAACTCTTCCAGCAGGGGTGGCTCATCATCTATGGAGTCTCCTGTGACAGGGGCTTCAGGGTTGGGTCCTGGTGTCATGATGGAAGGTCCTGGGGTGAAGAAGGCAGGCTGCTGACCCCCTGCATTGTTGTAAGTAGAAGCAGGTGGGGGTCCTCCTTGGGCACCAGAGCTGCTATAATCGAAGCTTTGGAACTGCTGCTCTTGCCCAAATTCTGGAGATCCCATGTCATAGGAAAAACTTGATTGTTCTCCCCAGCCATACTGCTGTTGCTGGTCCCAGCTGTATGACATCTGCAATGACCAAGTGCACTTTACTGACTCAGAATTTGATACGTTATAATATTTTAAATACTTATAATGACTCTAAAATTCTTAATCACAGCTTATCATAAAGATGGCAAAGTGCACTTATCAAGTGCACTTGCTCGTACAGGGGGCTATAACTTTGAAATAAATAATAATATAAATATTCATGAGAGTAACAACTCAAGGGCACTGTCAGGATGCTTAGGGGTCCCATGGGTCAATATGACTTGAAAGTGGTTTCATATGCCTACAAAAATAGAGGAATTGCCCTGTCAATATGAGGGTCTAACTCAATTTCGTTCATGGGTAAACAAGAGTTAAATTAAATGCTTTTACCAGATTTTAGCCCATTTGCATAATGTCCACATACATTCATTCTTGTGCACCCTATGACACTTTACCATAATATCCCCCACAGATATAAATTAGGATATATCTAAAGTATGATAAAAAATCAAATTTATACATATAAATGAAATAAATATTAATTCTCAGCCACATATCTGAATATGTTTACGTATACTGCCTTATCTTTTGAGCATCAATGCAAAATGTGGATTCACCCCCATCACAAGCAATTAAAAATGTTCAAAACCTCATGTCCAGAAGGAAGGGAACTCAGGAAGCTATATTTTGTAATACGGTATAATAGTGAAACAGGTAAAGTGGGGGGTTAGTTAATGATTAAACGTGCTGCCTATCAGAAGTCGTATAGCAGTTCAGCAAAGTAGGGACTATTAGATCAAAGTTGTTAAAGAGAGATGTGTGGGATAATGCAAGGATGTCTGTAGGGTAAGGTTGGGATTAGCAAAGGAGAGAAGGTAGAGACTGTGAGAGATGGATATCACCAGTTACTTTGAGTGTAGACGGAATAGTAGAAAGATTGGAGGATGAATGACATGTAGGCATGTTATCATGGGTCGTGATTAGATAGTTTTGAATGTCTTAAAGAGTTTGTGCAGTGCAGTCAGTTGGGGAGGTCTGAGAAACAAAGGTTTTCTTATGTGGGGGGAAAAGAGGGGACAGATGTTTGAGAGGTGGAGGGAGAAGTTGATGGAGAGGATGGGGTAGATGGGATGGAGTGCTTGTTTTGTGCGATGAATTAGGAAAGGAGGTAAAAGAGTAGGTATGAGGGATATAGTGATTGGAGTGTCTGGAATAATGGTGGAGATTGGGGTGTCTAGATTTAGAATGGCAAAGGTATTTGACTGTGAGAGGTAGGGGGTAGAAGTGGGATGAGGAAGAGATCTTGGAGTAGGGAGTGAGAAAGAAACTCATCGTGCTTCGTGTAAAGTGAGGCCAAGTTTGAATCTGAGACTTCCTACTTAGGGCAACCACTATAAATACATTATGGGAGCTGCCACAACTGGCATATGTGCATGACTGTGCAAAGCATCTTCATTGATTATGACCAGGTTGGACACTAAGACAGCATTGGGTTGTATAACGACAGTGTTTGGCAGGATGGCCTAGATATCAACAATTCTGACACTGACAGATATGGTTGATATGGTCGGACAAGGAGGGACTCTCTGCCAGTGTAAACATTAAAGATGAAGTCATGTCTACAGTGAGTAATTTTGGCAATATTAGTGGAGGACCTATGACAGCCTCTAGGGGGAATGGTGTAGCATTGTACTGATACTGCACCACTGTCCGTGAGGCAGGTGAGTAGGTCTTCTCCATAGTCTGACCAATCCTTGTCATAAATAGGGCAGTTTTTTTGGGAGACTGAAACAGTTCTGGTACAAGTGTTGAAGGTGGGATGAGGTTGGCAAGGAATGGATTTGCCAGTGATATCTGTTAGGGTTGATAATGCTGTAGCCTGGGATTCTGATGTAAATGTGATAAGGAGGGAATGATTGGGGTGGCTGTGGAAGGAAACTTTACCTACACGTTTTTGGAGGCATTCCTATTTGAGGAGAATGTGGTCAGATTAACAGGCTATGGGGGGATTACAAAAAAATCAATCCCATAAAGCTAGGCTAAACAGAGTATTTAAGATGGTTGTAAGAGGTGGGAGTAGCAGAAAGACAGTGGCGTCTGGAAGATGGGAGTAGTGATAAGAGTGGTAGCACTGCGGAGTGGTGGACATTAAGGTTGCAGAGTAGTAATAAGGGAGGATGGGGAAGTTGATGAAAAGGAGTTGTGGGGTTGGAAGAGATGAAGTAGTGAATGTTGGGAGAGGAGGAGCAGTATTTCCTGAAGATTGAGTATTGACATGAATGGATGATCTAAACGGGCTGATGTGAAAGTAGGTATTGTTAAGGGGTTAGTACTAGCAGTGTTAAGAGTCTTAGTCAAAGGAGAGCCTTGGATTTTGGAACCAGAATGGAAACCAGTGGCACTATTTGATAAAGGGGTAAGCCTTAATGCCCCTATTGATGATACAAAGTCTTCATTACTGGCCAAGGTAAGCCTAGGATATCTTGACTAGCACAAGGTCAGCCTTTCATCCTTTCAACATGGCTCTCACACCTTAGGAAGTGGATAGTTGAAGGGGTTACAAATAAAGGGGAAGGGGAGAAGACCGTGCAAAATAAGCCGAGTTGAGGGCTGAGGCCCAAGACAGACTGGGTCACAGTCTCCATTTTCTAAGGCCCCCACGGTAATAACTGGCATGGGACTGGGGGGTTCTATAGGTGATTAAATGGACAGCTGTAGGTTTCACCAGATGATACCCTTATATAACCTTGAGCACACACATCACTTAGAGCACTAAACATTATTCTTGTATGTACATATAACCTTTGAAAATATTACATTCATCATAAATCTTTTGGTGTACACCATCCCTCACACCTTTTTCTATACACCTAATCATACAAAATATCATAAAAAATTTTACATTTTCTTCACCTTCAACCTAAAAATATCATAACAATTGTAACAATTTCTTCACTTTCAACCTAATAATATGGTCTACAGATAGTTTTCCATAAGGAGAGGGGGCTACCAACCCCAGCCTGAAAATACAAAGAATCCTTCACAGCAAGATGGTGCATAAGACTGACATGCAGGTTCAAATATGAAGGAAACATAATAAATTGTACACCCTAAATTATCTAATGCAGGGGGCTGCATCCCTGAACTAAATTATTTTGCAAAATAAATGTTTGGAAAACAAAGACTTCTGTGCAACCATACATTCTATGCTCTATCTTGCTGAAAACAGATGGAAGATATAATGAGTTATCCCCCTCTGCCATGGGGAGGGGTAGGGGGCCGCTAGGGAGGTCACAGGATGCACAGCCCCAACTATTCCATTAAACGACTTAGTGCTTTATTTAGTATATGGGTTTCTTGTTTCATTCTGTAATGTCTGTGGTAACCTTCATGCCCTCCCATACCATCAGTGCCATGTTTGTGGGTATGGGGGAATCCTAACTGGCTAATGGTTAATGGTTAGAACAAATAAATGCGCTAGAAATCTACAGCTCCAGTAAGAAATGAGAAATCTATGTTCTGCTCTACCCTGCTGTTGCCACTTTGCCAAACAGGGAAAAATGTGTAGAAAAATAAATCACTTTCGAATCACGAATTTAATACTCTCGGACAATGGGGTTATTATATGAGTGAATTAAGATTTATGTAATAGGCACAATTCAGTTCCCTTCCATCAAAATCACTGTCTTAGACTCTAATCTTCTTGCCTTCGTAACATATCATCGGACACTCATAGGGAACAAAAATAATATATAAATACACACATATATGCATATATTTAAAGGAATGATCTTACTACAATACAATGGACCGAAAATTTCTCGTATTCACTCCCCATTAGAGAACATCACAGAACGAACGCACTCATTACAAAATCGACTGAAAAACCACACTCTCGGCGGCTCTCCTCCTAAAACTAGAGCTACTACGATAGCCAAAATGGAAAACAGAAGTCACAGGACGCTATTTTACCTTGGCTTAAAAAAAACACAGGTCTCCACCTTCCTCGGACTTGGATCTGCCAACTTGTCTGTTTTGGTGAAGGTCATACACCTTTTGAATGCTCTTTTTTTTGCTCTTTTTATATAGGTATATTTCGTCGGCTTGGTATTTTTCGCATCCTGATTATATGTTTTGATGGAACTTGTTATCAGAATTTCAGTTTAATTTGTGAAAATTATATAGAAAGGATGTACTTTTTTTTCTTATAGATGCATGCACTGAAATGGAAATTGTCAAAGCCTCCCCTACATTACTAAGGATTGAATTAATAACTATTTCTATCCTTTTGCGAAGATGATAGTTCCATAATAATAGTTTCTAATATTGTTAGGAATAGGAACTTATAATTGAATAAAGGCATAAATATTTATGAAATATATGGCAGGACAGTAAGATACTTCATGGTCATTTCTTCTGTAAATGACTCTTCTTCACAGCGCAATTTGTTTTTAAAACCTATTAATATATATGTATATATATATATATGTTTGGAGAAATTATGAACACAGACAAAGAAAAAAAAAGTATTATTAAAATTCTATTTCCAAATGATATTTCATTCAGATACGATGAAAGTTTACCACCAGATTCCTCTATATATTCCGTATTCCACCATTTATTAGAAATATCCATATAAATCTAACATACTAAAAATTAAAAGAAAAACATATATCTCATACCAGTGAATGTCGCCCAGAAATATAGATACAAAAAGGGAAATCGTCTCAGAGCGTATGTGAAGCAAGTGAAAGTCCCGGTTGTTGTTATGGTTTGAGAGAAGGAAGGAGAGCGCTCTGATATTCGTATTTCTATCGACTCGGAGGAGAATTCGCCGTCAAAATGAGTGAGACGAGTGCTGTGGTGGAGAAATCTCTGCGTTCCGTGTTTGGTACGTCCAGTTGGTTTAGTTTATTGGGTGATATATGTATGCTGGAAGATATGAGTAGTGATGATGGGGACTGACGTGTTTGTTTATATTATGGTATGTTTGACAACGTTATTACAAGGACGCACATTTTACGGACTGTTATAAGGGTAAATCTTGCAAGAAGCGGCATTATATTTCATATTGATTTCCTATACGGCAAACCATATAGGAAATCAGTAGATCACTGAATTCAAATGAATCATGCATGGCACGTTTCGTTTTAACATTTGGGAAATTATGTACAAAACCTGTTCCTCACTAGAGCCAGTGAATTTGTCTTTGATGATGCCCACTGTCTAGGCTTACATTTACGAACAAAATCTCAATTGTGCAGTTAAACAATACATTCCAGTCAAACTGTTTTTGGTTTGTATTCATGGCAAGTTATGGTTTGTACTACTTGTCTTACTGGACAGTGTAGAGCATTTGTGGGAAATTTTTTAGTGGTTGACAATCAGGAAATTGGTAAAAAGAAAGTGTATGGAATGGTTAACCCTGACTTAAAACAAAACCCTTTTTATCTGTGGAAAAGATGCACAAATTGAAAATAAGGGTGATACATAACAGAGAAGTGAGAAGATCGATCAATCTGCTGTCCCCATCATGTTTACATTGTGAGGATCAACACATGACCGCATGACTCATTATTGCGAACTGTCAAGTAGTTTATGTATTACTATGTGTTGGTAAAAACAATTATTTTGTAATTATCAATACCTGCTTTTTCTAATTAATGTATTTAATGCATTTTTTTAACATTTATTATACTTCTTTAATGTATTGTAACCCAACACTACCGGGTGAAGGAAATAGATAAAAACTCTACACTCTGGAGATTAATGGCAATGAGCCATGGCGTAGAGCCGTACACCACAGACCAAGCAGTTTGTTATGACGCCGCTATATCGGTATCGGTTAATAGTATTTACATTATTCCGCAGTATCGGTTAATAGTATTTACATTATTCTGTACAGTAACCTTCTTTGATAGGGCTTGAGGCTCCATTGCTGGACAAATGCCAGTGAGAAATGTTTTATTTTAAGTGTTGCATTGATTTTTTTAAACAATATAGTGGCTATGCAAAAGAATTAGACATAAGTAGCGATCACAGCTTGATATTTGAGCCCATCATGTACCCCAAATGCCGAAAGTGATTAGAAACCAAACAATTGAGACCATAGATGGAAGACGAACTATATTTGTAGAACCAAATATAGTCCAAATATAGTATTTGGTTTGGCGAATTATATCCCCCATCTGTTTCAGGTTGCTTACCCTGGGGGTCCAGGGGGTGGATCCCTTTGGATAGGGTTTCTATAGATTGTATTGTGTTAAATCCAGGGGGTTCCAGGGGATAGTGCCCCTTGGCTAGGGAATATATAGACTGTATTGTATTAAGCCCACAGGCTAGTATATATAGATCGTAATTCTAAGGTTAGGGTGATCTTACAGAAAATTTGATTTTTAGGAAAATATATTTAGAATTCACAAATAACAAAATGTTATTTATTGTTATTGTGCTGAGTTTTGGACTACTTAGAGAGATATGGAGTCTGTGCAAGGAAAACAGTCTATTACCATCTTGATACAGCATATCAGTCGACAAATATAGACTTTGGAAAATGGCAAAAAAGTAAGAAACACTTATCCTGAAAAACTAGATAATAACTTTGCAAATGGGAGTCAAGGAGTCTTGACACCACACAGGATTGCTTGTTTGGCCTGTGCCTACAGGCCACACACCGGTGAGAGTTGCCACTCAAATAAGCCTAATGCCTGGATTTTGGATCATGTGCAGGCATTGGGGCATTCAGTTCCCATGGGTTAACCATAATAGCTTGTAAAGACATGAAATCTAATAAGTTTTTTTTTTTTAACTGATGCCGATGGGCATGACGTGGGTACGTGTATGCCATGCTCACTGAAAGTTAACTTGTTTAATTGTTTTACACATAGATGGCTACACTTGTACTAAGTCACCATTGAGCTAATTACGAGTACTGCCTGTCTCGCCTGTTTACCTTTTTCTTTGATTTATGAAAATAATTTACGTTATCTTTATTTTGCTGTTGCTAATGTTTATAAGATTATAGTAATTATAATGGTTATAATAAAAATAACACCATCGATAGTTATAGAGCTAATAAAAAATTCATTTTTCCTGCCAATTCAAATCAGGTAAGGTCACAAGGTCTACTAATTGACTCCTTTGTGGCTATGCTCTAGCAGAGCTATCTGTGTGCAGAGATATTCCACAAAAAATATAAAAAATGAGCACAGCATTTTCCCCATTTTTTGTTCGTTTTCCCCAGCAGCATTAGGTTAAATATCAGTAACCTTTTATATTGTTATATATTGTGTCCATGTTTAGATTAAGTTCAAAAATTATTTTGAGTGTGTGAATATTTAGTATTGAAAAGTATAAATATTTTAAGAAACAGTTCCATTATCATTACTACTTCCACTTTGCTCTTGCAGTTGGAAACATTCCATATGAAGCTACAGAGGAGAAACTTCGTGATATATTTAGCCAGGTTGGCCCAGTCTTATCTTTTAAGTAAGTACCCAAAGACTTTTTTATTAGTAATGTAATGCTAATGATTGGAGTAGAAGAGAAGAGAGAGAGAATGTGTGGGCGTGTTTGATGAATATTTGCAGTATGTATGTCTCTGTATTTAAATATATACATAATTCAATCTTATCTTTCTAATCTTTCATTGAGTATTTTTTTTTTCTCACTCATTTGTTAATTTCTAGGCTTATGTATGACCGTGAATCTGGCAAACCAAAAGGTTATGGCTTCTGTGAATATAAAGATCAGGAGACGGCACTGTCAGCTATGCGTAACTTGAATAGCTATGAGATCGGAGGCAGACCACTCAGAGTTGACAATGCTTGTACAGAGAAGTCAAGAATGGAGATGCAGAGTAAGTAATGAATATACATGCATGATATATATATATATATATATATATATATATATATATATATATATATATATATATATATATATTTGTATATATGTAGAAATGTATTGGCCATTTATAGTAATTTCCTTATTAATTTTATCTTCTATTGCTGTTAGTAATCTCAGTAACATTGTTATAAAAGTCAACTAATTGATTTCTTGGTGGCAAAGCACTTTTGGAGCTGTCTATAGTATAGACATTTCATGAAACAATACTGCAGTAAATATTACATTTTCCCAGCGGCATTGGATTAACTTGAACACATTTTTCTGTTTAACCCCTTAATGCCAGATCCTTTAACTCAAATTCTTTCCTTCAGGTTTGATGATGGGTCCTGTTGTGGAATCCCCTTATGGCCCGGATGTGGAGCCAGGGAAAGCTCCAGAAGCCATCAGCAATGCAGTTGCCTCTCTTCCCCCAGAACAGATGTATGAACTTATGCGGCAAATGAAGCTGTGTGTGCGCAACAACCCCACTGAGGCTCGCACGATGCTCATGAATAATCCTCAGCTTGCTTATGCATTGCTGCAGGCTCAGGTACAAGTGTTGTTGTATTCAGACCTTCCAGATGAATGCTTAACTGATTATTGCACTGTCCACTGTAGTTTTGTTTTGTGAATTTCCACTTGGATGGATCCATAAATACATAGGCACCAAGGAGTTAATTAGTAGGGTCTACCTGATCTCACCTGATCTCCCCATTTTATATACCTAATGGTATTACTATCATTACTGTTGTTGTTATTATTATTGACATTAGGACATGTTATTATCAGTACTAATAGCAATAAGAAATGAAAATAAAATTTAAAAAAATCAAGGAAAAGTGTAAACATCTATATGTAAACAAACTTATTAAACTAAAACCACAGTGAACTTGGAGTGTATATTCATGACATCCCAGCATCAGTGGATTAATGATTTTGTGTAATTTATATTATATTATTTTGAATTGTATTGATGCTTATTCTTTTGTTTCAGGTTGTCATGAGAATCCTTGACCCCAAGACAGCTGTGCAGATTCTCCATGGGGGACGAGAAGCAGTTGACCCCTTGATGCCAGCTGGAAGTGTTCCTCCACCATCTGTTCCTCCCCCAACCTCTGCTCCACCAACACTTAATGGAGGACCCCCTCCCCCAAGTGGCCCTCCCCCTCCAAACAACCTACCCACACGCTACCCCCCACCCATGGCAGGAGGACCAGGGGGCTTCCAAGGGCCCCCACCTGGCCCTCCACCTTCAAGAGGACCTCCTTTCCCAGGTAAGTTGTGAAGTAATGTGTAGGTGTATGACCTAGCTGCTTAAACCAAGTTAGCCCAGCAGTTCTCAACCTTTTTTGTTGTTGTTGCAGTCCCTGTTATGCTTCTTGATCCCCATTCAAAATCCCACTATCCAACTCTTATTAACCCCTTCCCGACAGATCACGCCTATAGGCGTGATAACAAACCGCTCGAAATGTTGCGCTCCGAGGCAGTGATTCGGCTTGATGTACCGAACTCATGCGCTCAAAGTCAGCGCGTTGCCGTGGTTCGCCAATGGGTTAAGAATCAGTTTTAACTGGTATTGCTCAACAAATTGTTTTATTTGCATTTCATATAAGATAATATAGTTTGAGTGAAAGCTTTCTTAAGCATAATGACTAATATACACAAAACATTTAATAACCCATTTTAGGGTTTTGACCACAAGGCTGAGGAACATGGAGTTTGCCAATATTACAAAAGTCATCATGGCAGTAAACCTATCTCCCATTGCCTGACCTTATCAACAAGCTAGATGCTGGAACCATTCTAGATTTTGTCTGGTTACCATTGCATACAGATTGTTATGTGTTCAGTTGTTGCTTACTTTGTTGCAGTAGATTTTCATATGCAGAGTCAACTAGTATTTTATAAACCAACCAAGTAAATGGAGATAATCTGGCACTAAAAGTAGGATACCAGATAAAGAAGACATTTTCATTATTTGCAGTGGTGCATTAAGCACTCCAATATATAATATTTATATTCCAGGGGGTGACTTTGATATGCGTCAGTTAGGTGGAGCACCAAGAGGACCTCCACCCCAAGGAAATGATCAGGATATGCGACTGCCTCCTCCAGGTATGGGAGGACCTCCACCTCCTCATGATGGCTATGGAGGCCCACATCATGACTTTGATAACAGGTAATGGTCAAAATAAATATTTGCTCTAAAGATCTGCCCTCACAATCCACTCTTGTTCTGATGCACAAATCACATGTGTTGTTTGTGTCTTTTCTTTTATGTTTTGGGACATAAAGAAATTATGACTGAAAATATTTTGTTTAAACAATAGAATTATGGGCTTAGGCATCCTGATATATAAAAGGGACTCTTAACCCCTTCCCGACGGGTCACGCCTATAGGCGTCATAAAAATACGCTCGAAATGTGGCGTGCGGCTGTCAGCCGCGGCGGCACACCAAAGCGCTCCGAGGCAGTGATTCGGCTTGATGTACCGAATTCACGCACTCAAAGTCGGCACGTTGCCGTGGTTCGCCAGAGCGTAGTGTTTTTTTTAGTTTTCTACACCCGTCACCAATGGGTGATGTACTCAATTGTGAAAAGGGTCACATAACAAATATATCCATAACTTTCCAGTGTTTTGTGATACCGATCAATATCTAATTTTTGCTATAGTTTCTGGTATTTGATATCTGCCCCCTGTTAGTGCTATTGATGACTTAAAGGATTTTGGGGTTATGTTAAATGAAGAATAATCAGAGGTTCCAATATGATACAAGGAATATGTGGTACTCATTTCATTCTTCTTTCTTTCATTCATTATCTCTTTCCTCTTTATCTCTCTTGATCAGTTTTTCCATCTGTCATAAACATATATAAAGTATATTCAGGGATGGCAGGAAGGCAAAACTGTATGTCATTCCCACCGTTTTTTATTGTCTTTAAACAGGTGGTTCTACAAGTGCTTAATCACCTAAGAATCATTTCCTACTTATCTTGCCTGTCTACCCTTTTCCTTTATCTTTTTGTAAAAATCTTTTATTTTTACATTTTTTTCATTACTATTGGTATTTTTAATAGCCTCATAATAATCATAATGTCACTATTAATAGTAACAGTATTGATATCAATAGCAATAGAAAAAACAAATATTTTTCCTGAAGACCTAAGGAATTGGGAAAGCAAGTGAGATCGTGTAGGAATACTAGCTAATTGGCTCCTTACAGTGAATTAATCTCATAAAATGCACTTTAATGCACATTGTCATTCATTTAATCATTCATGTTAATGAAGATTCAGAGTACACAGTTTTAGTAAGTCCAAAATTTATATGGAATACTCTACATTTTTAGAGTATTATTGCAACGGTTGACACAAGGGCATTCTAATTGCAGAATGAAGAATCAACAGTGATTTATTTTTCTGTTATGATACAGGAAGAAGTGTTAAGCTAGGTCTGAAGGTTGGCTGTTATCCATGTAACTGTTATTTATTTTTTTCATGTTCAAGCCGACAGTCAAAGGAATCTGAAGGAAGTAATAGGTATGAGAGCTGGACATGTATTATAATAGCTTCGGTTTCTTCCCATTATTTTTATTTGACCAATTCACTATTCTGTCATTTGTATTTTTTTTTCATTTTGCACGGCATGTTTTACCTCCGTTTACTTGCTCTGTTGATAACAGACTTTCGTATTTAGGAGATAATTGGGTATTACCATAGATTTGGGATAGTATTCAGCCTTTGAAGGTACCTATTTTACTTTGACATTATTCATGTAATCAGCATTGAACCTGGAGATGTAAGAAACTTTTTTTTTTTTTTTTTTTTTCATATGATTGAGAAATAAAGCAGACAGAATTTTAATTTGTATGTCGGATTAGTGGAGAACTGTTAGTAAGGGGAATAGTATATTAATATTAAGAGAGGTAGCTTTTTTTGTATCACCCATTTCTTTCTCAGCTGAGTTTTAGTGTATAGCATGGATATGTTTTCGACTAGGCAAGTTTTATGTATTTTCTGTAGTAGCATGTTCAGAGAGAGAGAGATATAGAAAGAGAGACAGAAAAAGAGAGAAATAGAGTGTGTGTGTGTGTGTGTGTGTGTGTGTGTGTGTGTGTGTGTGTGTGTGTGTGTGTGTGTGTGTGTGTGTGTGTGTGTGTGTGTGTGTGTGTGTGTGAGTGAGTGAGTGAGTGTGTGTGAGAGTGAGTGTGTGTGAGAGTGAGTGAGTGTGTGTGTGTGAGTGAGTGAGTGAGTGAGTGAGTGAGTGAGTGAGTGTGTGAGTGAGTGAGTGTGTGAGTGAGTGTGTGTGTGTGTGTGTGTGTGTGTGTGTGTGTGTGTGTGTGTGTGTAAGAATGAGTGTCAGTATCAGTGTCAGTGTGAGAGAGTGATTGTGATTTTGAGTTTTGTGTGTGTGTGTGTGCGTGTGTGTGTGTGTGTGTGTGTGTGTGTGTGTGTGTGTGTGTGTGCGCAATTTTGAGTTTGTGTTTGGTTTTGAATGGGGTGCATGTGCGTATAAAATGCTTTTAATATATATTTCATTGTTGTTTTTCTCTCGCTCTCTTCTATTTGATTATAGTGGTTATGGAATTTCTTTGATTAAATAGTTAGATTATTAACCCAATGGCGACGGGTCACGGCTATCGCCGTCATAACAATACGCACGATGTGAGGCGTGCGGCTGTCCGCAGCGGCGCCGCGCCAAAACGCCCCGAGGCAATGATTCGGCTTGATGTACCGATATCACGCGCTCAGAGTCGGCGCGCTGCCTGCCGTTCGCCAGAGCGTAGAGTTTTTTTTAATTTGCTATACCCGGCGCCATTGGGTTAAAATCAGAGTAAAGGAGGTTGTATTCTTTCGGGAAAATAGGTATTAGTCAGAGGTAATCATGAGTACAGTAGTCTTTTCATCTTAAACAAGTTGAATCTGCAAATAACATGGTTGTCAGTAGTGGTGTGTATGTATATATATATTATCAACAACACTAACACACACTAGTTTGCCCAAATTTCACTACATTTTAGTGATGTATTTGACAGTCTTTGGGGGTTGCTTGCTTCACAGATTTAGCCGTGATCAACGAAGTGAATTTGAGCAACGTGACCAGAGGAATGACCAGCGTGATCAAAGGTTCAGGGAACCGCCACCAAGTCGTGAACCTCGTGAGACGTTCACTCGTGGAGATCCTAGAGACAACAGGTGAGGAGGTTGATGTCGCTTTCATTAAGGAGAGTTTTGTGAGTAATGTTGCTCGGATGATCATTTTTTTCTTTTTTTTGATAAGATTGTAGTAAATTGGATATATTGCTTGTGACTGTATTGAAGGTTCATATTTCAATCAGCCAAACCCTAGATCTTTTTATCCTCTCACCTTCCTCCTACATATCATACTATTACATATCACAGCCTTACCTTGTGGTATATTATTGCCTCTTTACTATTTGTACAACTTGATGGTAATTCTGGATACATCTAAATACATGTCTTCTTGTTTTGTATTATTAAAGAATGATAGTTTTTTTATGTATTTCTAGGTAGTCTATCCCCATTTTCAGTCAAGCATGAGGGAGAACTGTACAAATTTCCACTCTACTGACAATCTTTGTAGTTTAGATGTGAGGATGAAATATACATTTTCTTGTGTGTAAACTTGTACAGCCAAAATTTACAAAGTGAAACTTGTCAATCATTCATATTTTGTAGAAGAGGGACAGACAAAGAAGGAGGGTTTCTGGTGCTTAGAGGTTAAGGGTAGAGAAGTTTAATAAAAGGAGAAACTAAACTCTAAACACAAACGACAGGGAAAGGGAGCGTGACTCCAGGGGATATCGAGACCCGAGGGACAGCAGGGACCAGAGAGGAGACCCAAGAGACCAGCGTGATACCCGAGACCCTAGAGGAGTGGAGAGGGAGAGGGAACGCGAAAGGGACAGAGACCGCGACTACCGGAGCAACACAAGTTCGGACACCAGGGATCCTCGTTCTTCTCGTTCCGGATTCCAACCAGACAAAGACTTCAGAAGCGGTAAGTGCTGCATTGTGTTGTTGAATTACATTGTAGTCTTCTTTCATCTCTCTGCCTCTTTCAGTTTGATTATATATTTATGTATTTGGTGTATATATATTGTGTTGTATATTCAGTTGTGGGTCTGAGGTCAGTTATTCTGACATTATTTAGCTGTTGCTCTGCTGTTTCAGGATACAGTAATAATATTGATGGTAATAATATTTATAATAATAATAATAATAATATTGATGATGATAGATATTAAGTAGATAAAAATTATATTTTACATATTCATTGGACCTTAGTTGTTTATAACTCTTGAGCCAACATGTAAATATCTGTATGGAATATTTTAGTAAAACTAATTTCATTCTGAGAAGACTCAAAAGCATGTTTTCTTTCAGGCGGTAATCCTCCTCCTCCAGTTGGTGCCCCATCCCAGCCGCCTCCTCGTGGAGTGCCACCGCCAACAGGAGCGCCACCCACACTGCCACCCAGCTTGGCTGGGCAGGACCAAGAGAAGGTCAGTTGATTTCAAGGAAGCAGGGAGGACATAACATATTAAATATTAGTGATGTTCTGGGGGTGATTTGAACTACTTTTGGGTTATTATTTTACTTGTTTTAGAATTTCTACAAACTTGGTTGTAATCTGTTAATCAAGTTTTGTTTCACCCTTTTTTTTTTTTTTTTTTTTTTTTGTTGTTGTTTTTGTTGTTTACACAAGTAGCTCCACAATTCACCAAGGAGTCAGTTTCTAAGGCCTTCTTAACCTCACCTGTTTACCCATTCCTATAATTTTTGGGGGAAAATTCTCATTTCTGTTATAATAAGCATATGTCATTATTATTATCAGTAGTAGTAGTATTGTTATTGATATTGTTATTATTATCAATTTCAATCATTATCCCAATAATAATAGTAATATTTGTAATAAAAATAAAATCATCTTTCCCAAAATTCAAGCTATGTGGTGAGCAGATATAGGTCATGTAGGCCTAGTAATTACCCAGTGAATTAAAATGATAATAATAGGAAGAAGAAGAAGAAAAGAAAGAAGGAACCGGTAGCGGGCATTGTGTTCATGTGCACTTCCATCATCAGTGGGTTTTTTACAGTTATGGCCTCTCTAGTAGCTGGTCCTTGTCTTTAACATCCCCTCCCTCATATTTTATCAATTAAAAGTTTCCCTCAATTTTAGTTTTAACCCATTGGATCCTGTTGCGTCATGGCAATCACATCACCAAAAATGTGGGCATTAGGCTTACGTTGAGCAGTCGCTCTGCCGGGTGGCTGCTTGTAGGCCGGGCACCTGCAAACACAAGATTCTGTGCCTCTTATTTGCAAAGTTATTTACTCTTTTTACGCATAACGGTCTGGTCACCCACATCCAAGGGGTTAAAACTGGAAAAGAATAGTATTTTAATTCAGAAAGAAACTTTCTATTTAAGGGTACCCCCCTTCTGGAATTTACATTGCACCTAGATTAAAAACCAGGATTCTGAAAGTAGTTTTGCTATAGTATAGTTTAACTATTAAGAAATAGTTAAATATTGTAATATCGAGTAAAATTGCCAGAATTAGGACTACTCATCATTAACTCAAAGCCACTGGGTGGTTTCCCAATACGAAAGCCCTCTCTCCCGGGTTGTATTCATAGTGGCCCAGGCCCCACTGACGGGGGATCGCGTCGTCACCATAGTGTGTGTGGCATGACCATACATGCCCCCAGAAAACGTGACTGGCGCACCATATCATGTAGGCACATGCCACACACAATATAGCCCAGGCATGCCATGGCATGCACATGCCATCCAGCAGCAATGGGTTAATATGGTTAAAATTATTAATCTCTGCTCATTGAGTTATTTTTATTTTAGCATTCTGGTTGGTTGTAGTATCTTACTGAAACATTTGGATTTTACAGGCCAGCTTGATCATGCAAGTATTGCAGCTGTCGGATGATCAGATCAAGATGCTGCCCCCAGAACAGCGTGCCTCTATTCTGCAACTGAAGGAACAGATACAGCGTTCACAGCACTAAAGGTTGTCACCACAAATCCGACTCATTTGCAGCCCAGCTCAGGATTTTAATGCGTGGTTACTATATTTAATTCTGATTTTTTTCTTTTGACATCTTGTAACTTTGACATTTATTCACTGGTAAATCTGTTTCATATTAGCCTTGTAAGAAATTCCAAACTTGGGGCTTGATGATGATAAAATGAGCAAGTAAGCTTTCTTTTCAAAATAGCTTTGATGCTATTTACAGCAGATAAATAGTTTTGTTGATATACAAATGGTATTTCATTTTCATAAACCAGTAAATTTGATGACTGATTGTATTAATTTATGGGTCCTTATTTAGTTCATTTATCAGAAATTCAGGATCCTGTAAGCTCTTATTATTTTATTATTACATTTTTTTAATTAGGAAAAGAGATGTTTCAATAATATTACATTTTTGTATAATATGGCAAAATAAAAAAGGAATGTAGATATTATTTATTTGTTTTTAATATTTACATAGTCAACACATAACCCCATATATGAATTTGTTTTATGCCCCAGAAGAAATTGGATAATAGACCTATTTCTTTCTTAAATCTGGTATAAAAGTTATGTTAGTTTCATAATCACAATATACCAGACTAACCATTATTGTTGAAAAATAAAATTACAGGTTCTGTAAATTACCAACTATTTGTATTAAAGGAAATAAAAAAAATTGAGAAAAAATGCATCTTTTACATATTGCATAGTTGTTTGTTTGTATTTGAGCAAACGATTTTCTCAACCTTTTAAAATGCTTTGTGAAATGTTAGAATTTTTTTTTGTATGTTCAAGTTTAGGAAGACCATCATGGAGGTATACTTTTTTAATTATTCAAACTTAACTTTTTAGAAAAAGGGGTGGAAGTGGTTTCTTCGGCACATTACAGTACTTTGAAGTAATAAATATACAATAAAAATAACACAAAATATTTTATAATAGTTGTTCAACTTTTGGTGCATTTTTTGTTTTCTTAGCCAAGATAAATGCTTATGGCAATCAACAGGTTTACAAACAAGCATACAGAAAATTGAGGTTTATGTGCATTGCTTTTTAAAACTATTTAATATATCAATTTATGAAATATTGAAAGTAGATTAAAAAACTTTACTTTCAAATTACAATGAAGTAAAAATATGAGAACTAGAATGAAAGATAAATATTGAAATATATATACAATGTAGTTATTACATTTTGTTTTTTTATTTCCTAACAGTTAACACATAACCTATATGAATTTTAAGGATGCACAATATATTTATCTTATTTTCATCAAAAAATATATGTTCTATACATATAATCCTTAACTTTTTTTACATTAACTACTAGTATTTAAAAGAAACTATTAGTCAATATATGAGGTTCAACGCATTTCAGAATAATATTCTTGCCAATAACTTTTGGTCATCATCTGTGTCAGTCTTGAAACAGTGCGCTCAAAGGCAAACATCTCCTCCTCTCCAGTGAAGATGCTGATGGTTTTCGTCATTGCATTCTTCTCCTTGAGCCCTAAATCATCCATCAGGGAAAGGCTTTCTTTGTCCACGAATTCTGAGTGCCCTTCGTCACCCCTGAAGATTTGTGTGTGGGGGACATCACTTGTGCACACAATCCTTACCTGGAAAAGAATGCTTAGTGTTTGGAATGTGTTTTTAAACTTATCTCATTCTCTAGCATATCTCTGACATGAAATATAAGTTTCATTTTTTTTTATGTTCACACATACAAAGAAAATTATACACTAATTACAGTTAATTCATGATATAATATTCTACTCTGGCAGAAAATTGACTAAAACACAAAACAGTTTTACTAAATAGACAAATCTTTCATCTCCAAGAATACTTTTCTCCCATTCACCTTTGACACACTCAGGACTTCATTTGACTGTCTTTACAGGTTCTCGCCTACAAACATGAGCATTCTGCACAATGAATCCCATTTCAACATCCTGATCCCTAATTCCATACCACTGTTTTCAGGGGGGGGGGGGGGGGGTAGGAGACAAAGCCTGGGGTGCCCAGTGTTGGGGGACCTCCCTTATTTTGGGCCTCAGCCCTTGCCTCAACCAATTTTGCATGGTCTTTTCCTCTCCCCCTTTCCTTTTCCTTCTCTTCTCCAACTCCGCCTCTTGTCCACTTCCTAAGTTATGAGTGCCATGTTGAAAGGAGAACAGGCTGTCTTTGGGTCAGACCTGAATGGCACCAGGAAGCCATGTACACTATATTCCTGTTTCGTTATCTTGCCCTTACCCCTCATGGGGACCCTGAGGGGTGAACCATTTCTCTTCCCCACATACTTCAAAACTATCCAAGTCATGACTCAAAATAACATGTGCTTACTTCATCTATCCTCCATTCTCTCTGCTCCCATTCCCTCTACACTTGAAGCGACTGTTGATATCCATCCTCCTATTCATGTTCCCCCTACAACCCTTCCTCCCACTCCCTCCCAACACACCCTGCTTCATCTGCATCATCCCTCCTTCCTTCCGGTATTCCTTTTCCTCATGAATTCACATGTGATCCTTTCGTCACAATACCCTTCCCTGGATCATCCCCCTCCTAACATTTCTCCTAAAACTGATCTTTTATCTAATTTCCCTTAACCTCCCTTAACCTCCCTTTTCCCCTGTTGCCAATCCCTGCCTTACTGCCATGGACATCTTTGAAGAACCCCACACTTTTTCCTTTGACAACTTTTCCTTATTCCATTTGATCCATTTTGCTTATCCCTTCCTTAATCCATTTACTTGTGCTCTCTACCCTCACTTGTCTTCACCCCTTTCAATAGCATGCTATCCTTAACTGCTGTGTGACTTTTGACTTATAACACTTAACCATAAACTCACCCCCCTTTTTACCTTTTTCATTACTACACCTTTCTAAAGTGCAAAATGGCCTTTGATGTCTAGCACATTTATTTTCTATTAGAGTGTACAGGAAACTGATGCACAGTGGGATGTTATATACATTTCTTTTCATACTATTGCCTCTGAGTGGTATGCATGTCATCCCATGCCAAGACTGGACCATCTTGCCAGTGATACATGGAAGATGAGGTTGATTTCCTGAATCAGTGCATCAGTAAACTCACCACATCCTTGATATTATGCTGGCCAGGGCATGTTATACTTTCTACCACAATTCTACCCCTAAACAGAATCATGCCATTCCTCTCTTTCCATTATCCCCTTCACCCTTTTATTTGCAGGCTCATCTTTTGTAAGGTAAACACACTCCACATTAGTCCTCCCTCCATTTCTAAGATGAGTACTTATGCTATTCCTTGTTCCTTCTCCAATGGACAGTACTTTAGTAAGACCACTGCTAATATAACTAAGCATATCTCAGCACAACTATGCAATACTCAGGAGACACACCAACAATGACCTCTTTTTTATCCATATATACACCTTCCTCTCCACCACAGACAGATAAAATCCAGGACTTCAAAACTGTTGTATCATCTATCAATAAACCTATTGTGTATTTTTCTGCCACTTTTATCTTATCTATATGAGAACATTCTATAAGAATGTTCTCCTATAGAATGTTCTTTACTTCAGATAATTTACACTTTACCCTACCTTGTAATCATACAGAGTATCAATAAGAGTTATAAATCTTCTAGCTTGTCCTTTAGAACGCTGATTCAAAACGGGAATGTCTTGGATGAAGATGGTATGGAAAACATGACAGATTTGGATGTAATCTTCAGCACCCAGTGGCTGAAAAGTGATAAAACAGTTACATTTGATATCAACATATATTGCTTTTGTCTTTCAATGATTACATGTTCAAGGATTTTATACAATTCACAGGGAGCTTGGGCAAAATCTTCAGAACTGGTTGAATTACCAATAAAGTTTAAAAGAAAGGAAAAAATATGTTTACTAAAATTATGGAGGGCAATCACCCTTCTAAATTAATAAATAATTGACAAGTGAAGTTCATGCTATCCAGTAATTAGATTGTCATTTAATCAAAAAAAAAAAAGTCATTGTCCTTCTAAATCTAAAAGAATACTTCCCTACACTGTAAACAAGACCCTTTTTTTTCTTTTAACTATCTTTGTGTGCTCAGGTAGATTTGCTATTAAAAGTAACAATATAAGTAAAATACTAATTCATGTTATTTCACTTCTTTTAACAGATAAATGTACAAAACAGGGTAACAGGATGTTCATGAGGTCAAACATTACTCACTCTATTGCATAATTCTTCAAAAGTACTGTTCAACACACCACCACATGTCTTCTCAAATGTAACATTCCTTCCGCTGTAAGTTAGGGTGCGAGGTCGAACAATGTCCGTCTCTTCTGAGATCATGATCTACAAAACAAAATCAAGAAGTAAAGACAGACACTTTGGGTATTTAAGATATTTATGTCGCAACATTGTAAAATGACACGATAGATAATATTACAGAAATGTTAAAACGGTGTATGGTAATAAAGAGAAATATATAAAATGAAGGGAAAAGATATCTAATAAATAATAGTGCAATCTCTCTTAGATATAGAGAGAGAGAGAGAGAGAGAGAGAGAGAGAGAGAGAGAGAGAGAGAGAGAGAGAGAGAGAGAGAGAGAGAGAGAGAGAGAGAGAGAGAGAGAGAGAGAGAGAGAGAGAGAGAGAGAATGAGAGAGAATGAGAGAATGAGAGATAGTATATCTCTCTCTATCTATCTATCTATCTATCTGAGAGAGATATACTATCTATCTATCTATCTATTTATCTTCTATCTATCTCTCTACATTACTAACCATACATGTACACACAACACACACATCATGTGGAAATATAAAAATATATTCTACATAC